>NW_027326012.1:0-161350 GCF_048594095.1 Paramormyrops kingsleyae
AATGATGTGGTAGTTATGGGTGATTTTAATCTACCGGGGATACAGTGGGACATTGTTGCTGGCTCTTCTGAAAATGAACTTGAGATGGTGGAATTAGTACAGGATTGTTTTTTTACTCAGTTTGTTAACACCCCTACCAGGGGAGATGCCATTCTTGATCTTGTTTTGTCTAATAACCAGGACAGGATTGGTAAATTAGATGTTTTAGAACCACTTGACAGTAGCGATCATAACATGGTTAAATTTGAGGTTAAGTTTAGTGCCCGAAGAGCAAAGTCCAAATCAAAAATATATAATGTTAGGAAGGCTAACTTCAATTGTATGAGATTAAAACTAGAAACCGTGAACTGGATGGAGTTAAATAACAAAACTGTTGAAGAGGCATGGGAATTTTTTAAAAGCACGTTATTGCAAGTACAAGAGGACTTCATACCTGTTTCTAGCAAAAATAAATCTAGGAAATTGCAACCTAGGTGGTTTAATAGGGACATAAAGTATAAAGTAAGGAGGAAAAGGGCTTTGTTCCAGAGATGGAAAATAACTGATGATGACATAATAAAGCAAGAGTATCTAAATCTACAGGCTGAAATAAAAAATGACATTAGACGAGCTAAAAGGAATGTCGAAAGGAAGATCGCATTGGAGGCTAAGGATGACGTTAAAAGTTTCTTCCAGTATTTTAACTCTAAAAGAGCTCTAAAAGCTGAAATTACTAATCTGCAGGATAGTAAGGGTCTTATAATTGAAAACGACATTGACATAGTAAATGAGTTCAATGATAGTTTTGCACGGGTATTCACTGTCGAGGACACTAGTAACTTACCAGTTCTTATTACTAATTCAACATCGTCTATAACTAATATATATATAACTGAAGCTGATGTTTTGCAAAGCCTAGCTAAGCTCAAAATAAATAAATCACAGGGCCCTGATGGCATCTTACCTATAGTGTTAAAAGAGATGAGGGATATTATTTGCCGACCCTTAACATTACTGTTTCAAAAATCCTTATCTGAAGGTGTGGTACCTTCTGATTGGAAGCATGCCAACATAACGCCCATTTTCAAAAAAGGGGATAGAAGTAATTTGTCAAACTATAGGCCAATCAGTCTAACTTGTATAACTGGTAAAGTTATGGAGGCTATAATCAAAGAGAAAATGGTAGATTACCTGGACTCAAATAACATTTTGAGGGATAGCCAGCATGGATTTAGGAGAGGTAGATCCTGTTTAACAAATCTGTTGGAGTTTTTTGAGGAAGCTACTCAGGAAGTTGATGATAAGAAGGCCTATGATGTCATCTATTTAGATTTCCAAAAGGCTTTTGATGTTGTTCCCCACAAGAGGCTCTCACTTAAACTCAAAGCGACAGGTATTTTAGGAACTGTAGCGACTTGGATTGATAACTGGTTAACGGATAGGAAGCAGCGAGTAGTTATAAGAGGCTCGATGTCACAGTGGGCCTGCGTTCATAGTGGGGTACCGCAGGGTTCAATTTTAGGACCACTTTTGTTCCTAATTTACATAAATGATATAGACACCAATATATACAGTAAACTGGTGAAATTTGCAGATGACACCAAGGTGGGTGGTGTAGCAGATACTGAACTAGCGGCTCAGCAGCTACAGCGGGATCTTAATTTAATTAGTGACTGGGCTGACACCTGGCAGATGAAATTTAACATAGACAAATGTAAGGTACTCCATGTAGGGAGCAGAAATATAAAGTACAGGTATTTTATGGGACCTACTGAAATAAAGGTAGCTGATTATGAGAAAGACCTTGGTGTGTATGTTGATGCTTCCATGTCTCATTCTCGCCAGTGTGGGGAAGCAATAAAAAAGGCCAATAGGATGTTGGGGTACATCTCCAGGTGTGTGGAGTTTAAGTCAAGGGAGGTAATGCTAAGATTATACAATTCCTTGGTGAGACCTCACCTAGAATATTGTGTACAGGTTTGGTCACCATATCTTAAAAAGGACATAGCGGCCTTAGAAAAGGTGCAGCGTAGGGCCACAAGAATGATTCCTGGTCTTAGAGGAATGTCATACGAGGAAAGGTTATTTGAGCTAAATCTGTTCAGCCTCAAGCAAAGGAGACTGAGGGGGGACATGATCCAGGTCTATAAGATTCTAACAGGTTTGGATGCTGTTCAACCGAATAGTTACTTCAGCATTAGTTCAAATACAAGAACTCGTGGCCATAGGTGGAAATTAGCGGGAGAACATTTCAAACTGGATTTAAGGAAGCACTTCTTTACACAGCGTGTAGTCAGAGTATGGAATAGTCTTCCTGATAACGTAGTGCAAGCTGAATCCTTGGGTTCCTTTAAATCAGAGCTAGATAAGATTTTAACAACTCTGAGCTATTAGTTAAGTTCTCCCCAAGCGAGCTCGATGGGCCGAATGGCCTCCTCTCGTTTGTATAGTTCTTATGTTCTTATGTTCTTATGTTCTTAATACTTGTGCTAACAAGGACAGACAAGTACTCACGCAAACCGAGGAAAAAATTAAAGTAAAAAATGAAACAACAACCACCCACATAACCGTACTGGCACACAAACACTCAAATACACACAAATATACTTCTAGATAATTCCAGTCAACCGCTTCAACAGGCGCACAACACAACACAAGTGCACACAGTGTATATACACCACTCCTGCACAGTGCAGCAATCCCAGCCTGAAGAATGCATTAAAAGGTATAATATCCATTTTCCAAACTGCTCATCCTTCTGGGTAGCAGGGGGTCTGGAGTCTATCCCAGAAGCTACGTGAATGAGGTGGGGTACAACCCAGGATGGGGGCCCAGCCCATCGCAGAGCTATAATATGTCCTCCTCAATCAAATTCTCATTCGGTTCTCAGTGGAATTAATAAGTGAATTCCTTAAAATATTAAAGGCCAGCCTGACTTTCAACAATAGCTGTCATCAGCGTTAAAAACCAACCCTTCACATCTTGATTTGTACTGAATCTACACAAGCACCCATGTGAACAGTCAGAGAATAGCCCAGGTGTAGGATGTGAGAGTATGTGAGAGTGTATAGATGGAAATTAGTAGAACAACATTTATAAAATAGTCTTCCTGTTAGTGTAGTGCAAGTTAAAACCTTGGGTTCCATTAAATCAGAGCTAGATAAGATTTTAACAACTCTGAGCTATTAACTAAGTTCTCCCCAAATGGGCTGAATGGCCTCCTCTCGTTTGTCAATATCTTGTGTTCTTATGTTCAAGCTGGGTGAGGTGTAAGGAAAATTTACCCCAAGGGGATCAATTAAGTACATACATATCAAATTTGTTAACCTGACTTCCTCTGCTGGCCCAGAGAGGATGTCCCAAGTTTTCTTCCTACTAGGGAGTCTTTCTCTGCCACTGTCGCCTCTGGCTTGCTCACTGGGGGCTTTAGGCAGGGATATTGTAAAGTGCTTTAGGACAATGTAATGTTGTGAAAATGCATTATACAAAAAACTGAATCGAATATGCATTAGATTTACTGCTCCAAAGCTTTCTCTGTTAATTTATTTTCAACTGCGTATTTTCAACAGCAGAATCAGCTGATCCCAACAGAGCAAGTCCATTTTCTTACAGGATTCACACATTCAAGTATTTATTTACAACGTGGGGGACTGGCAATTTCTGACAAAAGGAGCAGGTCATTTTCAGCAATGTGATATTATAACAAAAGGCTTAGGAGAGCAATGAGTCATACAAGCAATTCTTGGCAGCTTGGCAGTCTGTAGTTAATTTACCCCAGATGATGGGCAGTCGGATAATCCTTCCCAGTTTGTCATGTAAGCCAAAACATAGCCATGATTTAATTGGCTTTTTAGGGACTTGCAGAATGTGACCTTAACTCACATATTCTTTTATACTCAATATAATTCCCAAAAAATTGAGATGGGTTTTTTTTTAATTAGTGATTTTCTTTCTTCAGTACTAAGGTACTCAGCCGTACAAAATTAAAGGACAATTAAATGGCAATATCAACTTAAATAGTTCTGTTTCAGTACCCCAAATCTGTGCAATTCTGTATACTACATATAAATCTGTAGTACTGCACTACCGTGTAAAGCATTTATTGGGCAGGTGTTATAACAGACATGGATTTTGCTTGTACATGGGTGAATTTATAGGAAAAGTGTATGTTTTCCCCCCCAAATAAAAGTAATCATGAGCATCATGGCAGGATTATCACTGGACATTCAAATCAATATGGGAACATCATTGTTATACAGATTTACATTATGTTAAGTGGGGACCATTAACAGCTAACTTGAGCATATGAGCACCTATATCCTTCACACTCCAAAACAAAAGGTATGTAAGATATGTGTCAAACATTATACAGCACACCAACATACTTGATGTTGTGTCCAGCCCAATGTGAGATGTCAAAGTGAGCTAAAATATTCTCAAAGTCTGCTGGTTAGGTACACATAGTCTGATCATTGGTATCATTAACCTGAGTTTATCAAAAGAGCAGAGATAGAGAGAGAGTCCGGCACCTTCTCCTCTGGCCCTGGGGATAGTCTCCCTGGTGTGGATGCTGAGAGAGGCCAGCTAGCATCAGACACTTTGGATGTCCAGAGTGCAAAGTGAGGAAAAACACACACAAACACACCCACACCCACCCACACACACACACACACACTCATTATGCAAATAAAAAACACCCACAATCACACATTCCGCCCTGCAGAAACTTCTGTAGGGGCCAGTAGCTTCATCCCATCATCCTAAAAATGTGTGGATCTCTTCATCACAATATCCCATCTGCTGCACAAGCCTGTGGGGGAGATCAGACAGTACTCATACAAGTTCTCCTAAACCAAAACCTGTAATTCATATCAAAATCTATAATTCACAATCGCAAGCTGCTTCAGCGGGCACCTGGAGCTATTTTGGCAGAACTGTTCTAGGCAGGCAGTACAATGTCATTAAAAGGCGGTAAGATGACTAACCCTCGTGCCAGTTTTGTGAACGGTGTGGGGCCGCATATGCACACAAAACACCTGGACTCCTTTGGCCTGCTCATGAAGTCCATCAGCAGTGAAGCATCGATTCGGCCCCGACAGCCTGTCCAGTCATCAGATGGCTCAGAGAGAACATGCTTCACTTCAAACCTGAGACACAAAGTCAGCTCTGTAGATGTCTGCTGCTTTAAAGTACTTCAGTGAAAAAATCTGAGTAAAAAACTTCCTGCATGAATGGGCCAAAGTATGAAATTTACTGCTTGAATAAGAGTTTTTGAAATACATAAATATCTATTAAACTTCAAAAGCAGTACATTTGTGAGTCACATAGGCACAATCAACAGCAATAGGGAGATCTACTGAATAAGCAGGAAAAACAATGAACTGAAATATAGATGATTAGTGGCAAGGTGAGTGCACTGCTGACTGAGCCCTGCCCTGATTGCGAAACACATCAACAACAACAAAAAATCTAGACATTTTGGTTAATTAAGCAAGTAAAATTTACTACCAACAACCCAAATAGACACAACCAACACATGACCTTAGTTACTTATAATGGCAGCAACATCCATCCATTTTCTGAAACCACTTATCCTGTTCAGGTTCACGGGGGGGCCAGAGACTGTCCCGCAGGCTACAGGCGCAAGGCAAGGAACAACTCAGGATGGGGCACCAACCCATCGCAGGTAAACACACACACACCATTTACTCACCCACGCATACCTACAGGCAATATGACAATTCCAGACTACCCAGAGGAAACCCCATGACAACACGGTATCCCCATGAAAACTCCACACACATCGAACCTTGACTGAAACACGACCCCAGTTCCCAGAGGTGACAGAGCTAACCACTGCACCACCATGCCACTCACGAGGCAGCAACATGACAGAGGTAAATGCTAGTGCTGTAGTCAAGACCGCCGAAATCCGAGACCAAGACATTGCCGAGACCGGAAGGTATCAAGACCAAGACACTGCCGAGACTTGAGGGTACAAAGACCAAGACCAAGACCAAGACACACTAAGGCGAGACCAAGATTAGTGCTGTAGTCAAGACTGCCTAAACCGAGACCAAGACATTGCCGAGACCGGAAGGTATCAAGACCAAGACACTGCTGAGACTTGAGGGTACAAAGACCAAGATCAAGACACACTAAGGCGAGACCAAGATCAAGACTGATCAAGACCAAGACCAAGACTGAAAACAGACTAGGGATAGAATCAACATCACATTACTCAGATCAACTGTAGAGAAAAAAGGCATTGCTGTAAAGTGTCATTACTCGTTAAATCAAATTCATGTTATCTTTTCAATTATATTGTCCATATGTCCATATGTCTCTCATTTAAAATCTTCCAGATTTGTCATAGTTACGAGGCCTGATGGAAAATAATATTCTCAGCAATCCTCTCCTATAACCATTTTATCAGACCTCATCAAGGGAAAGAGATGGGATGTACCAGAAAGATGTTCATATTAAGTACCAGGGAGAGAGGCCTCGGGTAAGCTATGAATACGGCTATGTGATGATCCGCTGCTTTGAATTGAAGAGAATGAGCCTCCAGATTGACTTGCACCTCCAAGACCTTGCTTTCTAATGAATGTGAAATACCTAATTTAATTGAATTATAACTATGCTATTAGTGCTGGGAGACAAAAACGATCTCGATTTTTTATCGATAAAAAATAAGGACGATCACGATGATACACACAGACTATAAAACTCGATCAACCAAATTTGCTCCGTTTTAGAGAATGCGCTGAGACAGACAACTCGTTGGCCTATCGAGCAGAGGTTTACTGAACGCCAGCACAACAGCCAATCACCAATGACGTTGTCATTTTGCCCATCCCCCCTTAAAGAAGCAATGGGTCCGTTCGATTGCAGCTGACGCAACATGGAGTGTGATCTGTCGGCGGCTGCAGGGGTGGAGTATAAACTGACTGCAGCCAAGTCAGACAATTTCTACTCCTCGTAGTCTGTGAGACTATGTCTTTATGATAGGTATGTCTGATTGTTATGTCTTTCTGATAGGTATGTCTTTCTGATGGGTATGTCTGTCTGAGGGGCATGTCTCATGGGTATGTCTTTCTGATGGGTATGTCTGTTGGGTATGTCTCAGGGGTATGTCTTTCTGATGGGCATGTCTCATCGGTATGTCTTTCTGATAGGTACGTCTTTCTGATCGGTATGTCTGAGGAATATGTCTGATCGGTATGTCTTTCTGATGGGCATGTCTCATGGGTATGTCTTTCTGATTGGTATGTCTTTCTGATAGGTATGTCTTTCTGATGGGCATGTCTTTCTGATAGGTATGTCTTTCTGATAGGTATGTCTTTCTAATGGGCATGTCTGTTTGATAGGTATGTCTTTCTGATGGGCCTGTCTGATGGGTATGTCTTTCTGATGGGCCTGTCTGATGGGTATGTCTTTCTGATGGGCATGTCTTTCTGATGGGCATGTCTTTCTGATGGGCATGTCCTTCTGATGTGTATGTCTGATGGGTATGTCTGATGGGTACGTCTTTCTGATGGGTATGTCTGATGGGTATGTCTGATTGTTATGTCTTCATTGGTATGTCTTTCTGATGGGTATGTCTTTCTGATACATATGTCTTTCTGATAGGTGTGTCTGTCTGATTGGTATGTCTGATCGGTATGTCTTTCTGATTGGTATGTCTCATGGGTATGTCTTTCTGATAGGTATGTCTTTCTGATGGGCATGTCTGATGGGTATGTCTTTCTGATTGGTATGTCTTTCTGATCGGTATATCTGATAGGTATGTCTTTCTGATAGTTATGTCTGATGGGTATGTCTTTCTGATTGGTATGTCTTTCTGATCGGTATGTCTGATGGGTATGTCTGACGATTAAACAAATAAAGCAGCGCAACATTACAGTAACTAACAATAAATAAACCACTAACGTACGTGTACTGTTAGAGCATTTATGTAATTTATTTAAACTTTATTTTACCAGTAAATGAACTGAAACCAGTTCTCACTGCTTTATGTGCTTTTCGGGAGAAATAGCAGATAACGCATTGGAACTTCCTGGGATAGAAACGTCATGCGTGTGACTAAAATCTTCAGCCAATAAGGGCAAAGTTGTGTCGTCACGGAGGCGGCTCCAGTTTGTGCTGCACGGTCTGTCTCAAGTCGTCTTGCTCTCGCGAGGATTTTGTACTATGTGACATGGTGACGCGTGGTGACGTTTTGGAACATTTCTTTGCCGACTTCGCTATCATGCGATGTGTATGAAGTGTGTGGACTGTGAAGCACTGTGTCCATTGAGAAAATGTATACAATGTAACGTTTTTAAAGTAGATGCATCTGACTGGTTGCATTTGAATTGAGGCGCGTAATGAATAATACTGTTCTGTGAGGATGTGCTGTTTTCTCTTTTTTTCCCCATCCCATCGAGACCGTTATGTCCGAGACCAAGACAAGACCGAGACCAAATAGGGTCGAGACCAAGACAAGACCGAGACTAAATAGAGTCGAGACCAAGACAAGACCGA
This sequence comes from Paramormyrops kingsleyae, assembly GCF_048594095.1. NCBI lineage: Eukaryota > Metazoa > Chordata > Actinopteri > Osteoglossiformes > Mormyridae > Paramormyrops > Paramormyrops kingsleyae. Next base: position 8,506 of record NW_027326012.1, read on the forward strand.
GACCACAAAAAATTGGTCTCAAGACCGGTCTCGAGAACTACAGCACTAGTAAATGCTAGGTCAGCCAACTAAAATTCATTTTAAAATAGGTCTGCATAGCATATCAATGGTATGCACTGCTCACCAAAAGACCCTTTATGAAGAAAAACATGATGGAAACACGTTTTCCCTTGCCCGGACGCGGGTCACAGGGCCCCCCCCCTGGAGCCAGGCCTGGGGGTGGGGCTTGATGGCGAGCGCCTGGTGGCCAGGCCTATACCCATGGGGCCTGGTCAGGCACAGCCCGAACAAGGTACGTGGGTCCCCCCTCCAATGGGCTCACCACCCATAGGACGGGCCATAGGGGTCGGGTGCATTGTGAACTGGGCAGTGGCCAAAGGCGGGGACCTTGGAGGTCCGATCCTCGGCTGCAGAAGCTAGCTCTTGGGACATGGAATGTCACATCTCTGATGGGGAAGGAGTATGGGGGAGCAGAGTATAGGGACTAGGGTGTGGACTACCCTATCTCGGGGGCGGAGAGCACTGAGGTGGTTAAAAAGCTCCTCGGTGGCCGAGCCCCGGGGGTGGATGAGATCCGCCCGGAGCTCCTTAAGGCTCTGGATGCTGTGGGGCTGTCCTGGTTGACACGCATCTGCAGCATCGCATGGACATCGGGGGCAGTGCCTCTGGACTGGCAGACCGGGGTGGTGGTCCCCCTCTTTAAGAAGGGGGACCAGAAGGTGTGCTCCAACTATAGGGGGATCACACTCCTCAGCCTCCCTGGTAAGGTCTATTCGGGGGTTCTGGAGAGGAGGGTCCGCCGGATTGTCAAACCTTGGATTCAGGAGGAGCAGTGTGGTTTTTGCTCCGGCCGTGGATCAGTGGATCAGCTCTATACTCTCCGCAGGGTTCTGGAGGGTTCATGGGAGTTTGCCCAACCAGTCTACATGTGTTTTGTGGACTTGGAGAAGGCATTCGACCATGTCCCTCGGGGAGTCCTGTGGGGGGTGCTCCGGGAGTATGGGGTGCCGGGCTTCCTTTTAAGGGCTGTTCGGTCCTTGTTTGACCGGTGCCAGAGTCTGGTCCTCATGGACGGCAATAAGTCGGACTTGTTTCCGGTGAGGGTTGGACTCTGTCAGGGCTGCCCTTTGTCACCGATTCTGTTCATAGTTTTTATGGACAAAATTTCTAGGCGCAGCCAGGGCGTTGAGGGTGTCCGGTTTGGTGACCTCAGGATTAGGTCTCTGCTTTTTGCAGATGATGTGGTCCTGTTGGCCTCATCGGACCGTGACCTTTGGCTCTCGCTGGGACAGTTCGCAGCCGAGTGTGAAGCGGCTGGGATGAGAATCAGCACCTCCAAATCCGAGACCATGGTCCTCAGCCGGAAAAGGGTAGAATGCTCTCTTCGGGTCAGGGATGGGGTCCTTCCCCAAGTGGAGGAGTTTAAGTATCTCGGGGTCTTGTTCACAAGTGGGGGGACAATGGAGCGGGAGATCGACAGGCGGATCGGTGCGGCGTCCGCAGTGATGCGGGTGGTGCATCGGTTGGTCATGGTAGAGAAGGAGCTGAGCCAAAAGGCGAAGCTCTCGATTTACCAGTCGATCTATGTTCCTACCCTCACCTATGGTCACAAGGTGTGGGTAGTGACCGAAAGAACAAGATCGCGAGTGCAAGCGGCCGAAATGAGTTTCCTCTGCAGGGTGGCTGGGCTCTCCCTTAGAGATAGGGTAAGGAGCGCGGTCATTCGGGAGGGACTCAGAGTAGAGCCGCTGCTCCTCCACATTGAGAGGAGTCAGATGAGGTGGCTCGGGCATCTGATTAGGATGCCTCCTGGACGCCTCCCTGGTGAGGTGTTCCGGGCATGTCCCACTGGGAGGAGGCCCTGGGGAAGACCCAGGACACGCTGGAGGGACTATGTCTCTCGGCTGGCCTGGGAACGCCTCGGGATTCCCCCAGAGGAGCTGGATGAAGTGGCCGGGGAGAGGGAAGTCTGGGTTTTCCTGCTGAGACTGCTGCCCCCGTGACCCGGCATCGGATAAGCGGGAGATAATGGATGGATGGATGGATGGATGGCACTGCTCACCATAATTTAATTTCAGTCTCATTTTACACAGCAGTGTACAAGGCCTATATATTTTACCTAGGAAATCGAGTGATACTGTGATAATCCCAATACATGAAAAGGAATTTCCAAACAAGCAAAAACATATTGCTCAAACTGTTATAGATAATGGATGGATAGTGCCTAGCTGTCCTACAAACATAAATTTGAATGTCAAATCAATTCACTGACAGCTAACAGCTTAAGTCTAGCATCAATCATAAAAAAAAAAGTTATCGTATCTGGCAACTCGGGTCCAAGTTTAATGTGATCTCTTAATTGATCTCTTAATTGCTCCCCTTGTGCTCAAGTCATTTTTGAAGTTGTTGTTCTTGAGCCTCGAAAATAGAGTGTGGGGGGAGGGTCTTTTTTTCTTCTTCATTTAATTAGGAAGAAAGTACTCTTTACCTGCTTTGAAATTCAAACTGAGCATATATTTGTCATAAAACAATAACATTTCTCAGTTTCAACATTTGATATGTTGCCTGTTCTATTTCAATTAAATATGGGTTTATATGATTTGCAAATCATTGCATTCTGTCTGCATTTTACACATTCTTCACATTCCAGCGACTTGCAAGATCATCTGCCCAACAAGACTGAATGAGTCAATATATTTGGGGATATGGAAGCAATGTATGGAACATAATGAAATAAAGCAGAAAAAATATCGGTGGCACAATTGTGTGTCAAAAAGAAAAATACAAAAAAGTTCATAAGCCAGAAGCTGAAAGTGATTGTGAAAGGGAGCTCAATGGTGGATGTACACTTTCCACTCTTTGGAATGAGAAACACGAAGACAGAAATGAAGACACAGAGATGACCATGGTGCAACTGCTGCCATGCACAGTGAAAGACCCAGTGGTGAGTGAGGCAAGAGGTGTTTACAAAGAAGAGCACATACTAGCAAGATGTAAATATACACACACCAGTGACATACATTCTGACCCCATATACACACAATTACACAAACACACACTGAGTCTTCTCCATTACTTTTCCTCCATCTCAGCAAGCTGGTCCAGTTCTGAACGCCACAAGATATCACTCTCCTGTCGGTTGAAGAACATCAGCTTGGTGTTCCTGGTGGGGCATACATAGGATAAAAATATTGTAGGTTATTTTATTTTTCGGCAGGCTTGTACCGCACAGCTTTTGCTGCCGCAAACACTCCCCTCTATGGAAGTTGTGAATGAGAAGCTAACTTCAGCCAAAGAATAGGACGCTGCGAATAGGAAAGTGTAAGTAGCCAACTTCAGCCTCGTGAGCAGCAAATTTAACAAGACCTGGTCATCAAAAGGCAACTCGCAGCAACACTTACCAACTTCTTTGTGTGACGCTATTGGTGGATAATAAACTATAGCCAAACATAATGTGTTAATTTTGGATAAATTATCAGCTCCTTTTCTAATTATAAATAATGCAATATTTATCTAAAAAAATAACATCACAAACTGAATTTTTTCCAGTATTGTGCAGCCGAAATTTGAACCAAGTGAAAGTTAAACAGAGCCATAGTCTCACGATCACTTAGAGATCGACTGTGCAGCTAAAGGCTTTATCATGAGTCTGTTTTACTGATTGATCTGCCACGATATGCATTAAAATGATATGCTGTGTAGGATCACACATGCACATATCACAGGGCCTAAATTCCAGGTGGCCTGAGACAAGGCCGAGCCTGGTACGAGAGGCACCAAAGGGGGGTTACACACATAAACACACACACACAGATAACAAGGGAGGCCAGCACTCCAACTTTTATTGCCCAAAGATTTAGGGACCTACAGACAAGCAGAGTGGACATAATGGACAGGGGTCCCTCGACTTGGCACACAACCCCCTCCCCATACATTCTGCCTTACATATCACTCTCCCAACAGATGAACACCCTAAAGGAAGTTTCATTTAAGTTTGGCTTTTGTATACCCTGTATATTGATTTACTCACGACTACTAGTCTCAATATACAGATACGTTATGTTTGTATGTGTCCTTAGACAATCTTAGTGTTTTGTGTGCCACCCTTATAACCATGTTCACGGAGTATCACCTATTTTACCCCTTTGCACTTGAATACATATAAATTTAAATAAATAGATCGGTATAGCTACCATTGTATATATGTTCTCATGGTATACCAGAAGAATCTGGAAAGTGAGTGTAACCAATGTGTCCTAACTTTTAGAGAGTCTTCTTTGTTAAAACTCCCCCTTCTCTTCCAACATTCCTTTGTGGTCCTTATCTGATCTTGGTGGACAGTCACCAAGTTTCTTTGTTTCTACCATGCTATGTTAAAAGAACTGAATTAAGGTGTATCTTATCCATTCTGGAGAAGATGAATTGGCATAAGCCACACCAAACAAAATATGTTGTTTCCAGATGTGCAACTTATATTGATATTACCACAAACTAATGGCCACGCCTATCTATGGATAAGATGTGCTGTTTGTAATAGGAATATTTGATGTAATGTCTGCACAAAGTGTAACATCTGTTGAGGTGCAACCCAAAACACCTGTATCCTATACTGATGTGAATCAGTCACATAGATAAAATAACTAATTGTTTAATCAATTAATGCAGATGGTATGAGGTATGTACCTGTGAAGCTGGTATGGCATGTTTGGTGTCAAACTGATTGTTAATCACCCCTGATTCCAAATCTGGTCAGTGATTACCATAAAAGTGGATGTATCAAAAGTTATAACAGCTTAATGAAAATCATCAGTAAAGGGAGAATCAGTCGGGCCATAAATCCCAAAAGGACTGATACAGACCTCCTTCCGAAAGCCCGCCAAATGGATGGCCAGCCATTGGGCCAGGAGTCGAATTCCTGGTCATCCCTATTCATGAACTTTAGACCATAAAAATCTAGCACCTCAGAACAAAGGTGCGCAGAGAATAACCGCCAGCCCGAAGGAGAACATCAGCCCGGGAGAAGAGAAGCCCACAAGAAGCCCTCCGGTGAAGGCCCAGCTGAACAGAGAACAGCACCCAAGACAAAGCTTCACCAGGAGAGAGAATCCAAAGGGGCTCCACTCCACTGCTCGAGTGCCGTCAGCTCAGCAGCTCTGCCATCAACTGCCAAGACCCCCCCCCCCCTCTCTTCAACCAAGTAAACCAACTTCCTTTCATTCTAACAACTTAAGCTGTTCTGTTAACCTGCTATAAGACTTTAGGGTTGTGTTTCCACAAACTGTGCTTGCTTTGCAGAACAGTATTTCCCATTTAAGGTTACTCATTTAAAATCCGGTCATTGCATTTTCATAATTACATCGTTTGTTTTATTCCATTATTTTGTGTTTCTTGTTTGTGTTAGGTGTAACGTCTGTCTTATGTTAGTTGTAGTGTTAGCTAGGAATAAATGCATGTCTTTTACACAACTTTAGCCTCCGTCATTGAGTGTCTCGCAATAAAGTCCCTGCCTCTGTGCGATCTTGCTACACGCTCTGAACCTCAAACTCGCCTGAAACATCGCGAGACTCTCTCTCATCGGCCGTGAGGGGAGCTTCGCTACCAATCGTTTACATTACCTGGTGATGCAGCTCGCTGGACGAGCCTTCTAACCCAGGTTACTAAGCGATACAGGTAATTAGTGAATCCCATTTAAGTCTCACATTAACAGACTCACAGGGATACCGCAATTGAGTTTGGAGGAGCCGACCATTCGGCATAACGATTGGTTAAGAATCAGCATTAAATAATAATTAATTAAACTTTAATTAATTTCAAACATATTGGTGGAGATATTAAAATTACCTGAGCTAATAATTCCTACAGCTGTGACTCACCTGAGATTCCCAACATTGTGAAGAGTGAAACGAATGAGCCTTGCCATGGGAGTAAAGCCAGTGCCGGCAGCGAGCAGATACAGGTGAGTGATGTCATGCAGGGGGCGGAGACTGAAGGAGCCATTTGGACTGCTGATCGCCAGTGAGTCTCCTGGATGGGTCACAAAGCAAGAAAATATTTCTATAAATCATACACACAACAAAGATATTTGCTGAACCTAATGAAATCAGACATTTTGGTAAAACTCAGGATAAAATATTTGGAAATCTTACATTACCACAATGTAAAATTCAAATGTAATGGTATAATTACAGTTCAGAAGTCATACGTGTACTTCATAATGCAGGGAAATTACACGTACAATATATTTCTAAAAGTATTGGGACACCTGCCTTTGCTCAGACATGAACTTTAATGACATCCCATTCTTAATATATAGATTTTAATATGGAGTTGGCCTACCCTTTGCAGCTATAACAGCTTCAACTGGGCCAGCTTCAAGGGGCCATCCCAAAACTATTCCCACAAAGTTGGGAGCATGAAATTGTCCAGAATGGCTTCGAATGTTACAGCATTAAGAGTTCCTTTCACTGGAATTAAGGGGCCAAGCCCAACCCATGAAAAACAACCCCATATCATAACCCCCCCACCAAACTTTACAGTTCTCCTAGCAACCGCCAAACCCAGACTCATCCATCGGATTTCCAGGCAGAGAACAGTGCATACAAATATTGTACAGTGAAAGTGCCATCAGAAGAAAAAAATTACTAAGCTTTGGACAGCTTCGAAAATCAGCAGCACAGATTTTCCACAGCTCAAATCAATCTACCCAACCAACCCCAATCTACCCCTCCTGCTGCCTGCAGAAGGTCTAATCCATCATCACGGATGCCAGCCACTCGATTCACACTCTCTTAACACTTCTGCCCTCTGCAAAGTACATCACAGTACTTCCAGTACATCACACCCGTGTCACCAGCTTCAGGGACAGCTTCTTTGCTAGCAAGCAATCAGGTCACTAAACATCTGGTGACATGTACCTGTCCACCTACTGAAATGTATTAACATACATAAGAACTGTCAATTCCTTAATGGGAACCAAAATTCATATTTATATATTTTAATATATCTGTGCACAGCTTGCAGTCCTTCTGATTATCTCTTGGTGAGAAAGAGGTACCAATACAAAATCTCAAATTTAAAAAGATGGTTTATTTAATGATTTAAAAGCTGAGATTTTTAAATTTTTGATTCACTAAGGAACTGAGTCTTTCATTCTAATAAAAATTCTGTGGTCCTATGTACAAAATAACATGAAGATTAACATAAAAGAATGCCCAATATCTGGGTTCTGACAATATGCAAAACAAGGCAAAGAAAGTGGAGAAAAATACTAATATGACAAAGTGCAAGGAGGACCAATGTAAGAGATCTGTGTCAGTAAAAGATTACTAATGTTCAAAATCTATACAGTGATCCCCCGCCTATCGCGGAAGATGCGTTCCAGACCTAGGTGATAATCCAGGCGATAGGTGAAAATCCACAATATAGAAAGACCACATAAATAAATATTTTTTTTATATAGTTTAAGCCTTAAAATAACCCTCACACATGCTTTAAACACATGTAAACTTATTAAAACAACACATTTATGTGGATGTTGGGCTAAGGATATGAGTAACATAATACTGTAATAATAAAATAATAATATGTAATGTGTGTGTGTATGTATGTATATATACATACCAAGATAGAACTTTTTGGCCTTAATTCTAAGCGGTATGTGACAATCAGGCACTGCTCATCACTTGTCCAATACAGTCCCCACAGTGAAGCATGGCGGTGGCAGCATCATGCTGTGGGGGTGTTTTTCAGCTGCAGGGACAGGACGACTGGTTGCAATCGAGGGAAAGATGAATGCGGCCAAGAACAGGGATATCCTGGACAAAAACCTTCTCCAGAGTGCTAAGGACCTCAGACTGGGCCGAAGGTTTACCTTCCAACAAGACAATGACCCTAAGCACACAGCTAATATAACGAAGGAGTGGCTTCACAACAACTCTGTGACTGTTCTTGAATGGCCCAGCCAGAGCCCTGACTTAAACCCAATTGAGCATCTCTGGAGAGACCTAAAAATGACTGTCCACCAACGTTTACCATCCAACCTGACAGAACTGGAGAGGATCTGGGTCTTCCAACATGACAGTGACCCAAAGCACACAGCCAGGAAAACCAAGGAGTGGCTCCGTAAGAAGCATATTAAGGCTCTGGAGTGGCCTAGCCAGTCTCCAGACCTAAATCCAATAGAAAATCTTTGGAGGGAACTGAAACCTGACAGATCTAGAGAAGATCTGTATGGAGGAGTGGGCCAAAATCCCTCCTGCAGTGTGTGCAAACCTGGTGAAGAACTACAGGAACCATTTAATTGATACTTTATTGATCCCCGTGGGGAAATTGTTTTTACGCCTCCCTCAACTTGCTCTTTGTAGAGTAAGTTGTCCGCGAAGGGCAGCCACCCATAGGGGCGCCCAGGGAGCTGGGGGTTAAGGGTCTTGCTCAAGGAGCTGAGGCTGAGGCTGGGTTTGAACCTGTGACCTTGTGATTATAGGCACACAGGCTTAGCCCACTGAGCCACACGCTGCCCCAAAATCCACAATATAGATGATTTTCTATATTTGACCTCTGTAATTGTTAACAAAGGCTTCTGTACCAAATATTAATTTTTTTTGACTCAAGTGATCAAATACTTATTTGACACGGTAATTCACAAATAAATTGTTAAAAAAAATCATACAATGTGATTTCCGGATTTTTCTTTTTAGATTCTGTCTCTCACAGTGGAAATGCACCTATGTTGAAAATTGTAGACCCCTCCATGATTTTGCAAAATATATATATACTGTATATATATATATATACATACACACACACTGTATACATAATGGAATATATAAAAATTAAAACATAAATGGCTCATATATTCTTTTCATCCTTCTTGATGTAGCATATCGTTGATTCATTCAAGCCATAATGACGAGCGTCATCCGTGTAACCAGTGTTGGGCAAGCTACTTGTAAAGTGTAGTGAGCTAAGATATCAGTTACTCAACAATAAATTAAGCTTCACTACACAAAAGCTACCACCCATAGAAATATAGCAAGCTAAGTTACACAAATATGGCAAAAGTAGTTTACTACATCAGAAGCTACTTCACGTTGTACCAACCTAATGCCAGATCAGTGCAAAATTACAGATACACGTTTAAGACATTTATTAAAGAACAACCCATGATTTAACACAGTGTAGACATTGCATTATGTGAAGCAACGAAACATAAATAAAAGCTTACTTCTGGAAATAAAAAAAAAGTTATTGGCCTACTACTAGATAAACCAGTACTCTAGTAAAACTATTTAGTGCCAAATGAAAGCTACTGCGTAGTGTTCGATGGGCAAGACATTGCTATAGATTTAAATCAATTTAAATTTTCTAGGGAAAAGACAGAAAAAAAGAACCATATTAACAGCCATCTTATTTCCTCAGGGCCTCCCTTAACGAGAAAACTTCTTCAGACCCCATTAAACAAGTCGATTGAAGTTACAAACTTTGTGTTTAAGAACCGTGTAACTATACAATGACAATAAAAAGTCTTGAAGTCTTGAAGCTTACACAGCACAAGAGAAGCTTTTCAAAAGTGGCATCAGAAAGGCGGTTTCTCTTTGGTCTGAAAATATCCTTTCCTACGCTAAACAGTGTTTGACAGGCTGCACTTGCTGGGACCCCTGTCTTGTATCTATACTTTTTAATAACTAAGGTGGATGTATCATCAAATTGCTAAAGCTGGATTCATTTTCATTACTTTTAAGTGTTTTTTATTTCTTAATTAGTTAAAACCCAGGACAGAATTCGGGCAAAGTCTATAAGCAGGGCTGGACTGGGAGCAAAAAATGGCCCTGGCATTTTTTGGTCATGGCGGTCCACTATGATTATTTAGACGATATGCGAAAGCACATGACATACCAGATATATGTGCACGTTGCATGATTTCAAAAAATAAAATAAAGCACAGCAGCCTACAAGGAAGAGAGTAACCATGTTAAAAAAACTGATATGCTCTTTCACTACTCAGGGATTCATCTTGGGAGAGATGGCCACAGTGTCACAATTCCCACCTTGAAGTGAAAGTGGATGTCAAAGAATCACAGAGAGAGAGAGAGGCAGAAATGTTAATTTCACTAGTGTTATTTCTCTGGTTACCTATCAATGATAAATCATCCATTTCAGCAAAGCAAATTTTTACTAATATTACATGATAATAATAACTGTAAGCTGTAACACCTGCAAACTAACTTTAGGGCAAGCTAAAATACCACTAAGTTGGACAACAAATCTACTCATAGCATTATTTAAAAATGAAGGCGATAAAGGCAATTTTCTCTCTCATACACACAGTTTGTGCACAAAACTGTTGTTTTGTACACAAATGACACATAACAATATAGGCTAATATTATTATGCACCTTTTAAGTCTGACTGAATAAAATAAGTCTTGTAATATGAATAATTTCCTATGTTGAGCATTTGCGCATTTTTGGCCCAGATACTATTTAGTGAAGATGTGACTCTAATAATTTTTTATCATTTTAAAATTGTATTGTAGCACCGGCGGGGCGCATGTCCCAACATGCCCCGCATGCAAGTTGTAAATAGCCATTGTATTGTTGTTGTTATTATTATTGTTAATAGTGAGGGAATAATTTTATAAGGGGAAATAAAGGGAATGATTCTATTAGGCTGTAACTAATCAAAACGAGAACTGACTGGCGCGCCGGCAAGGCAAGGCTACCTAATCGGAACAGATAGGGGGGGCAACAGAGAACATCAGCGGCCCCTACTTATCTTTTAGCCTTCCAGAAGGACAACTACGAACCGACTAACGAGGGCAAGTGTCAAACATGTGGTTGTCACGTAGACGGAAGGTACTGAGAAAGGGGGGGAGATGCCCAAAGGGCTTTAAAAGGGATACAGCTGATACATATGGAAGAGCCCCCTCCTGTACATGCTGAATGTATGTCAGATGGCCGCTCCCGGATTGCAATCTGTCAGAGAATAAACCGGTGATTTGCAACTTCTCCCTGTGTCAACTGTGAATCTCTTCTCATCCACGGACCCGGTGGAGACGGCGTGCTCCAACAATTTGGGGGCTCGTCTGGGATCCCCAGGAGATTCACAAGATTCGGCTAAGTGTTGACATGGCCTACTTGGACACAGAGAACTGCGAGGCGCCGACTAGAAGAGGTAAGTAGAGCCTGTTATATCAAAATCTGCACATTGGATATGTCAAATTGAGCAGTTTGAAGTGTCCAGGGGCCCGTCGGTAAATTAAGACGGAGGAGAGGTTGCATGCACTGTGTTTATATATTGGGTATGTCTACTGTATGTCTTGTGTATGCATTGCGTCCAGGTATCGTGCGCAGAGAAATAGAACCTTAAGGAGCGGAGGGTACGGGACCCCCGCAGGGAAATAGAATTTTAAGGAGCGGAGGGTACGGGACCCCCGCAGGGAATAGAACCTTAAGGAGCGGAGGGTACGGGGCCCCCGCAGGGAAATAGAACCTTAAGGAGCGGAGGGTACGGGACCCCCGCATTGTCCTTGGTGTGGCAACCCCACTACTTGCTGACGAGCGGTAGAAAAGCTGGGTGGGAGACCTGGGGAATTCAGGACCCCCAAACTCTAGATTGGGAGGAGGGAATAAGGTCCCCCTCTCTAAAAAAAAAAAAAAAAAGAGAGAGGGTGAATCAAAGCACCAGCTTGGGTGCAGTTGTACTGGTTTGTGTGTGAGCAGCGTTGTGGGTTCTTCCTGTCCAGGGTGGTCGCCATTCTCTCTCTGTTGGTTGAACTTGCCCATGGCTCTGCTGTCACTGCTTGCGGTCTTACAGTTTGTCAGAACCGAAGGGGAGTTCTCAGCAATTGGACGCCCAAAAGCGTGCCAGCCCGGCCGCACCCGCTGACTCAGAACGGGCAGGGCCGACAGGTACCTCGGGCGTTCATTACAACTGCCGAGCAGGACCTCGCCTAGGGTGAGTTCTAAGAACACCCCTAGCTTGGACTCTCGGGAGGGTGGGTGACGCTTGAAGGCTATTTTGCTGGCCTTGGTCGAGTCAGACCACCGGTAGTGCGGCCGATAAGCTGACTCCCACCTGGGTTGTCTCAGTTGTGCGTACAGAACGCCCCCTTCCAAGTTGACATTGCTGGGGATCGGGGGGGTTTCGGCTGGGGGTGGGCCTGTTTGACTGGGATTGAGCTCGTGGGGCGTGCCCTGTTCAGGAGGGACACAACAGTAAGCTGCTCTGAATATAGTCTTATTGTTTTAGAAGTTGTTGATTTATGTATTGGTGGTGTTTGTTACTAGGACATTCGACTAAGATAAGGAGGTGTACTAAGTGTGGGTGGCTGAACCCACATCTGGAGGCAGAAGGGCTGCTAGACAAGGGATCTAAACAGTCAGGACAGATTAAAAATGGAACGCGAGTTTGATTGGGAGCTAGATGACGGGGGATGGCCGCCCCCGGAAAATGCAGTGTGGAAGCCACTAGAGTAAGGCAGATCCAGGTGGTGAAAGCAGCCATAGAAAAAGCAGTGGCTGAAGATAAGGATAAGGAGGTAGCTGACGCCTGGGAGCGTATGTGTGCAGTGGTCCGGGGTGCTGGACAACAGATAGGAGACAGGCGCTCATTGGGAGAGCTACTGTGGAAAAAGGAGAGAGAGCATGCTAGGCTGAGGGATGAAGCAGCACGTAAGAGAGCGAGCGCTAATCTGATGCAGAAGGGGAAGTTGAGAAAAGAGGGAGATATGCATGAGAAGGAAAGGAGGGAGTGGGCGAGGTTAGCCCTATTTTGGCAGGGGACAGACCACCTCCACAGTGAGGAAAAGGAGGAGTGTAAGTCGCTCCCTCCCGCAAAAGAAACACAGACAGATTGTGAGGACCCTCCCCCGGCATATACAGGTCAGAGGGTGTTCTCAACAGTGCCCCCGGCCCATGGGTCCCCCGTGATTAATGTCACAGGAGGAACCCTCCATGTTTACACACATGCGATTCAGGAAGTCTCAGACAACCTTAAGGAACTGCAGACCAAGTCGTTGAAGCTGCAGGTGGGTGAAGCAAGGTGAAAGGCTAATGAAAACAAAAGGAAAGGGCAAGGAAAGCAGAGGGTGGCAGGGGTTTCCCCAGGGGGACCACCCATATACCCGCCCGGCCCTTGGAACGGGCCACCCACCTCCCAACAGGGAGGGTGGGGCCAGCAATGGGGAAGGGGCCGAGGCGGCTTGAGATGGGGCAACAGGGGCCGGGGCTGGGGAAGGGGCATGCCGCAAAGGGGACTGCCGTCAGGTGTCCGTTTTAGGTGTGGGGCAGAAGGACACTGGAGCAGAGATTGCCCAGCACCGGTCTCGGGCAAGGGGCGTGGCAGGAGAGGCCCTCCTAGGACCCAGGTGATGGCCCCCAACCCCCAAGCGGCTCCCACGGCAGGACAATATCCAGCAGTGGAAGGAGGGGAGTGGGACTTTTTCACTTATATGTGGGTCCCGAAGGGGTAGCCTCAGCCACACTGCTCACCCCAGAACAGCTGCCCTGGTACATGATGGGACAGGAAGCTGTCCCACATGTCTCTCTGGCCCTCCATCCCAAACACCAGGCCAAGGATTTGGGCCCGATGGTGAAACGGGCCAGAGAAACTGAGGACTGGGTACAGACCCAGATCCCACAGGTCTCCTTCTCGCCCTACCTATCGCATACAGGTCACAACACAGGACACAGCCCTCCTGCAACATGAGCAGATAGCTAGAGATCACGGGTGTGAAAAGATGGACCACCCAAAGGCGGCGGCCCTTCTGGCGTCTCTGCCAGACTCGCTGTGGTCCACCAGCCCCACAGATGTAGGTCTAATATCCTGCACGCCAGTGCAGTTCCAACTTCGATCAGGGGAGGGTCCCCTCCGGCTCAGACAGTACCGCACAAGCCGGCGGCGGAGGAAGGTTTAGCTGAGACTATAGAGGGCCTCTTGCGGGCCGGGGTGTTAGAGTCCTCCACGTCTCAGTGGAACACCCACATCCTCCCAGTGGCAAAACCCGGCACAGGCAAAAATCGGATGGCCCACGACTTACGCGCCATAAACAACCTCCTGCTGACCCCTACTGTTCCAGTTCCGAACCCATATGTTGCCCTAACTAATCTGACCCCGCAACAAAAATGGTTCACATGCATTGATCTAGCAAATGCTTTTTTCTGTTTGCCCCTAGCAGAGGAGTGTAGGGACATATTCTCCTTCACTTACAGGGGCTGCCAGCTGCGGTACACCCGCCTGCCTCAAGGGTTCGCCCTTTCTCCAGGTATCTTTAATCAGGTCCTGAAGCAGGCTTTGCAGGGGTGTCCTCTCCCGGACGGTGTCACCCTCGTCCAATACGTGGACGATCTTTTGATCGCGGCCCCAACAGCGGAGGCGGCCCTACAGGCCACCTAGTCAGTGCTGCGCCTTCTGTCAGAAAAAGGCTTTAAGGTCAGTAAAGACAAATTGCAGATTGGTAGGACAGCAGTGACCTTCCTAGGACGAGTGTTGTCGGGGGCAGGAACAGGCCTCTCCCCAGCTCATCAGTCGGCGATCTTGCATTACCCAAAGCCCATCACGGTAAAAGACATGTTATCTTTCCTAGGGCTCACAGGTTACAGTCGCACCTACATTCCAGATTACACGGGGCTTTGTCCGAGAACACGGCCTACGTAACCTCAGAGTGCCCCTTAACTGGGACCAAGCATCTGAGGAGGCTTTTATCACCTTAAAGCAGAGGCTAGCACAGGCCGCGGACCTAGCCCTCCCAGATTACTCTCTCCCGTTTCACTTGGATGTTTCTGAAACAGGAGAGGTCGTCAACGGAGAGAGGAGAGTGCTGATGTACGTCAGTGTAAAACTCGATACTACAGAAAAAAGACACCCCGCATGCACAAGGCACGTGGCGGGAGTGGCCAAAATCATTCAGAAAACAGCACACATAGTGATGGGACATCCGCTGCACATTTTGACCTCGCACAGTGTGGTGGCTTATGTGAATTCACAGACGTTTACCATGACGTCACTCAGGCAACAGAGACTTAGTAAAATACTAGAGGCACCTAATCTGAATTTTTCTCACGAAGGGATCAACATGGCAGACCACATGAGCGGGGGAGAACCACATGAGTGTGAGTACCGAGTTCAGAAGGAGGAGAAAGTCCGACCAGACTTAAAGACAGGAAAAATAGAGGAAACAGAGGATTGGTTAACAGATGGCTGTTATTTTAGAACAGACAAAGGAGGTTTGCAGGCAGGGTATGCAGTGGTGGCCAGACAAGGCCAGGATTATGTAACCTTGAAGGCAGAAAGACTGGGGGGAGCCCAGTCAGCCCAGAGAGCCAAGGTGATAGCAGTTATCGAGGCCCTGAAACTAGCAGAAGGAGGGGCTATGGCAGAGTAAGGAAGGGAAGCCAGCCCTTCCCCCAGGCCTTCGCCAGACAATCTTGGCAGAATCCCACGGGGTGGGTCATGCAGGGGTGAGACAAATGTTAGAGAATCTGACAAGCTGGTGGCATCCATTTATGAAAGAGATGCTGGGGGGATATGTACGGAGTTGCGCTACCTGTACCTTGTATAACTCGCGACCCACAGTCAAGCCTGAGAAAGGGCAGCTTCCAATGTGTACCAGGTCAGGGGAAGAAATCATAGATTATACAGACATGGTGATTCCAGTGAGAGGGTTCAGATATGTGTTGATGTGTGTGGACGCATTCTCAGGGTGGCCAGAAGCATGACCCACAAAGAAGGAGGATGGGGTATCCGTGATAAAGTTTCTGATTAATCAGTATATACCACGACACGGGTTTCCCAACAGGATTCGGTCAGACAATGGGTCCCACTTTAAGAACGAGGACCTCCGGACGGTGGAGAAAGCGTTGGGATTGAGACATGCGTTTGGAACTGTGTATCATCTGCAGTCCCAGGGAAAAGTGGAGCAAATGAACCAAACAATAAAACAAAAATTGGCAAAAATCTGCGCGCAGACCAAAATGAATTGGGTTGACGCTTTACCACTGGCAATGATGTCAGTGAGGTGTTCCATAAACAGGGGGACCGGGTTCACCCCCTTTGAGCTCCAGACAGGCAGGCAGTTCCCAGGACCCCAGAAAGCGTTAACCTGGACCCCCGATGAGAAGGGGGAGCAAAATCCTAGGGCATATTATGATTGTTTGCAAGGTCTCGTTGCAGATTTCTCTAAACAGATCCAGGAGGCGAGACCAGAGAACCAGCCAGCCAAACCACACACGGCGGAGTGGGTCCTACTGAAAGTCATGAAACGGAAGTGGTCAGAGCCCAGGTGGACTGGCCCCTTCCAGATTACTGAGAGGACGTGACACGCGATTCGTCTGAAAGGCAAAGGCGACACGTGGTTTCACTGGAGCCAGTGTGCGGCTGCGGAGGACCCAGGGAGAACCACAGCAGAGATCCAGGAGGCCCTGAGGGAAGGAATCCAGAGCGTCAGTTTGGCTGAACTAGACGCAACTCTGGTCTCAACAGAAGGGGCAGAATAATCCCCTGACCTGAGCAACCAGAGCAGGGTAGTCCACCCCTGCTCCAACGACCAGAAAGAACAAAAGCACCTCATCCACCGCCAGACAGCACTAGGACCAGGATGAAGATCAAGATAAAAAGGGGAAGGTTGGGGAAAACAAGTGTGTTATGTGTGATGCTTAAAGTGTTAATGATTAGTGGTTTGTGAGCCATGCCAGCCATGGACCCGAAGGGGGGCTGTGCCTGTGGCGGGCTGGGAGTGGAATTTCCCTGAAGCTCAGGGTTTTTGCCCTCCTTCCTAGGCTGGATGGACAGGATTGTGTGTGGAACTGTTTGGAGTCCTAAAGGGGGGAGTGTGCGCTATGTTCGGGGAAGTATGCTGTACTTACATTCCCAATAACACAGCACCAGACGGCTCAGTGACCAGGGCACTCGAGGGACTCCGGACCCTCTCCAAAACGATGCATGCACACTCCGGGATCAATAACATCTGGGATGCTTGGCTGACCTCGGCGTTCAGACAGTGGAAAGGTTTAATGGGCTCGCTTTTATTATCCTTTGCTACTTTTGCTGCGATTTTAGTTACTTGCGGGTGTTGTATTCCCTGCCTGCGTGCACTGTCAGTTCATCTCATCACTACCGTGATAGAGAAGCGGGATGACACCTATGCGCGGATGATGCCTCTCCTGCCTGTCGGGCCGGAGAGGGGCAAAGGTCATTTGGACAGCTTTGAACTACACCTCCCCCTGCCAATAGGGTGATCTCCTTGCGGAGATCAAAAGGGGGAATACAAAATTTCGTAAATAAGGCAAAAATTTACTAATCAGCATAATCAGGGTGATCTCCTTGCGGAGATCAAAAGGGGGAAATTGAGGGAATAATTTTATAAGGGGAAATAAAGGGAATGATTCTATAAGGCTGTAACTAATCAAAACTAGAACTGACTGGCGCGCCGGCAAGGCAAGACTACCTAATCGGAACAGATAGGGGGGCGACAGAGAACATCAGCGGCCCCTACTTATCTTTTAGCCTTCCAGAATGACAACTACGAACCAACTAACGAGGGCAAGTGTGAAACATGTGGTTGTCACGTAGACGGAAGGTACCGAGAAAGGGGGGGGAGATGCCCAAAGGGCTTTAAAAGGGATACAGCTGATACATATGGCAGAGCCTCCTCCTGTACATGCTGAATGTATGTCAGACGGCCGCTCCCGGATTGCAATCTGTCAGAGAATAAACCGGTGATTTGCAACTTCTCCCCATGTCAGCTGTGAATCTCTTCTCATCCATGGACCCGGTGGAGACGGCGTGCTCCAACAATTTGGGGGCTCGTCCGGGATCCCCAGGAGATTCGCAAGATTCGGCTAAGTGTTGACGTGGCCTACTTGGACACAGAGGGCCGCCGCCTCTGCTTCTGCGATGCCCCGGCCGCCCGCACCTGGCCCACAGGGGGCCGCCGCCTCTGCTTCTGCTCTGCCCCGGCCGCCCGCGCCCGACCCACAGGGGGCCGCCGTCGCCGCCCTGCCCAGGGGAAGCCGCCGCCTCCGCCGCTCTGCCCGAGCCCTGCCCAGGGGAAGCCGCCGCCTCCGCGGCTCTGCCCGATCCCTGCCCAGGGGAAGCCGCCACCTCCGCCGCTCTGCTCGAGCCCTGCCCAGGGGAAGCCGCCGCCTCCGCCGCTCTGCCCGAGCCGCCCACGCCTGGCCCACAGGGGGCCGCCGCCTCTGCTTCTGCGATGCCCCGGCCGCCCGCGCCTGGCCCACAGGGGGCCCCCGCTTCTGCGATGCCCCGGCCACCCGGCCCACAGGGGGCCGCCGCCTCCGCTCTGTCCGCGCCCGGCCCACAGGGGGCCGCCGCCTCCGCTCTATCTGCGCCCAGCCCACAGGGGACCATGTCTCTTGGCTTTGCCCCTGCATCTCCGCCGAAGGCTGTCCTGGCCCTAAGCCCCAAACTTCAAACTCCTACCTCCACCCAAGCGGACCTTGCATGGCGCTGGTGGAGGTCCAGCGGAGGGCCAGGCCGGTTCTCTGTCTCCCGAAAGGGGAGACGGGGACACACCAGGCGGTCCAACCGCCCAGACACAGTCCCTTCCTCGTCACCCTCTGGTCCTAGTTTCTGTCCTCGTCCTGCAGTCACCACCTCATCCTCCAGTCCTTCACTCCCTCCTTTGTTACCTTCCAGTTCCTGTCCTACAGATTCCTCCTCATTGCTCCCCAGGTCCCATCCTACAGACCCCTCCTCGTCATTCCCCAGTCCTGAAGTCCCTTCTTCGACGCCCTCAAGTCCCAGTTCCTGTCCCAGTCCTGCAGTCACCTTATCACCCTCCAGTCCTGCACTCCCTTCCAGTTCCCATCCTGTAGTCCCTTCCTCGTCATTCCCCAGTCCTGCAGTCCCGTCGTCGTCGTCCTCCAGTTCCCGTCCTTGTCCTGCAGTCCCTTCCTCCTCGCCCTCCAGTCGGCCACCAGGCCCACAACCTACCCATCCTTTCCCTTTTCAGTTTCCTCACCAGCTGCCCCAACAAGTCCCATTTTTGCCCTTCCCTTTCAGTTCATCTGCCCCATTTCAGTCTCATGTCCCTGGTCCTTTTCCTCAGTGTCCGCATCCGTTTGTTCCTGGTCCCCATGTTCTGCCCCCTACTGTGATCCCTCGTCTAGTGTTCTTGTCCCAGCTCCTGGGGCCTCATGTATAACAACGTGCGTAGAATTCACACTAAAACATGGCGTACGGACAAAACTAGGAATGTGCGTAAGCAAGAAAAAATCCAGATGCATAAAACTGTGCGTAAGCACAGATCTACGCACATTCCCTTTATAAATCCCAATGAGCGTGAAATTTTACGTACGTGAACGAGCCCACAGCCACTCCCCCGACCCGCCCATATTTATGTATATTTGCATATGTAAATCTGTATAAATGCCCGCTTTGTTCTATGTTTTTCTTAAACAACAATGGACAAACCACGAGGGAAAAAGAAGTATTTCTGCGAGTGTGAAGTGGAGGTCATGTTAACAGAAATCGAGAAAAGAAAAGTGATATTATTTGGTGGTATAAGTGGCATCAGCAATAAACGAAAGTTGACGGAGTGGCACAGCGTGGCGGAGTCAGTTAAAAGTGTTGGTTCCAAAATTCGCACGGTGGCCGAAATTAAAAAGACGTGGTCGGACATTAAAATCGACGTGAAAAAACGAGCGGCCGCTCACCGTAAGAGTCTTAACAGCACAGGTGGAGGTAGCGGAATTCCCGGTCTCACACCCTTTGAGCAACTAGTTGCTGCGATGATTGGGGACACACTTTTATCGGGTGAGGGGGACGCTGATGTCATCGCGGGTGAGTTTTTCTTGTACCATACTTCTTTGAATTACTTGCATGTTTATGAATAACACGTAGGGCGCAGATGCGGTGTTACTTTCGTTTATTCTGTTTGTTTATTCTTACAGACAACAGTACAAGAGGTGCCCTCAATGCATTAATAGAGTACATTAATAGAGGGAAAGTGCTTTCTATTTACATAAGCAAATTCGTTCTCTGAAGGTGACTTAATAGCAATGTTGAAAAATATTGTCATTGTTAACTGTGACTGTGTGCAAGCTGACTGTGTGCAAGCGTGTAGCAATCCCCCTCCCCTCACTTGCTCTCTTTCTCTCTCTCTCTCTCTCACACACAAACACACACACACTCCAGCCCTTTGCACTCCATACATGAAACGTCCCTCTTCATTAACATTTCGGCTACTTTTACCGGGCTGGACAGTAGCTAATCTGACCTCTTCCTCAATCTTTCCCTGGGCCACGTCTCTCTCCTCATCCTCCTTATAACAGCTCCCAAAGTTCTTCATTTGGTGCAGAAAACATATGCCCGAGTGATGTTGAAGTTATTCCGTCTTTATATTTCTCAACACCATGAAAAACTATAAATAAACATATCATAAACTGCATTGCATTTAATCTTACAAACATCCTAAAAGATCCGCAATATTAACGCTAAACAGCAGCTCATATATCACCACAATTACAAACAAACTTTCCAACACAAGACAACAAGTAAATACAATAAATAGAAATTACTGTATGCGCCTTCTGACCTAATGTTTAGGAGTTATTACCGGTTCTGCAGTGACAAGCTTCCCCACAAGTTGACTCCATGAATCTCCCAGAGCGCATTCACTCCTACCCAATTCATTCACATGATCAAAGGTTAACATGGATCAATTAAATAGTCAGCAGAGGGCACTGATATACATTTATCACAGTATACATTCTATATTAAATCAAACTAACAAAAAAGTAATTATAAAATAACCTTCTTAGCGACAGTTACACTGCCACCAAAATTACAGATTTGCTAGAACAGAACTGAATAATTGCTATAATTTTCCTATAAACTGGAGCATATCCGTAACACAGCAAATGTCCAAATACAATAAAGAATAAATCAATACCTAATTCTGTGTTTTAAGGCATTCATGCTAGTATCAATTCAATCACGATTTAGGCATTACTCTCCATTAGTACCACTAATTTTTGAATAGGCCGCTCAAGAAAAGATGGTTTTTTCCAGGGTTCACCTTTCTTTCCTACTGTAGATCACTCTCTCCTAATTGAATTTTGACCTTTCGCACAAGACCATCATCATCCTCAATTGTCTGGACAACTCTTGCTAGTTTCCACTCATTTCTGGAAACATTGTCTTCCTTGACAATCACCACATCTCCAACTTGCAAATTTCTCCTACAGTAGGTGCATGCCACTTCTGTCTGAGACTTAAGTTGACTAGGTATTCCTGGCGCCATCTACTCCAGAACTGTTCCGATAAGTATTGCATTCTTCGCCATCTTTTCTTGGCATACAAGTCTACTCTGACAAAATTTCCAGGAGGCGGAAGAGGCGCAAGTGTCTTCATAGTAAGTAGATGATTAGGAGTTAATGGTTCAACACTTGTGGGGTCATTGATTGTATCTATGGTGAGTGGACGATTATTCACTAAAGACATGACCTCATAAAAGAAAGTTCTCAATGAGGTGTCATCTAATCTTCCTGCAGCCTTTGTTAAAACAGAGCTCAACACACTCCTGACTGTCTGTATTTGGTGCTCCCAAACACCTCCCATATGGCTTGCTTCGGGAACATTCATCAAGAAGTCACACTGTTTCGTTGCAAGGTATGTAGTGATTCTTGCTTTGTCCAATTCCAATAGTGCCTTTTCCAGCTCATTTTTTGCCCCAACAAAATTCGTACCTTGATCTGATCTAATCTGTCTCACCGCACCCCTAATGGCTATGAAGCATCTCAAAGCATTTAAAAACGCATCAGTCGTGAGATCCTCCAACATTTCAATATGAATACCTCTGGAACATAAACATGTGAACAGCAACCCATACCTCTTGAATTCCTTCCGACCATGTTTTGTGAAAAAGGGGCCAAAACAGTCAATTCCAATATATGAAAATGGGGGTGAGGGATCTACCCGCTCAACAGGCAGGTCTGACATACGTTGTTCTTCGTTTGGTCTGCGCAACTTCCTGCAAGTTACACAGTATTTAATATGCTTGGCCACTAACTTGCTAGCACCAATTACCTAATATCCACTGACTCTGAGCTCATTCAATGTTTGGCCTCTGCCTTGGTGCTGTTTTCCTGTGACAGTGGTCAAGAATTAGCTGTGTGACAATGCCTTCTGCAGGATGAATTACAGGATGTTTTAACTCAAAGGATGTAGACGACCTTTTCTCAGTAGTCCATTTACAAGGAAGGGATCGAGTTGGTAAGACTTGTGAGTTTTTGGCAATTTTGGAGATTTTTCTGTGAACCATTTCAGTTCTGCTTCAAAAGACTCCCTTTGAGCTATCCTTATAATTGCATGTGAAGCCATTCTCCTTTCCTCCACGCTGATGTGTCCTGTCCTGTCTCTATTTGCCAGCTTTAAAATCCGAGCAATAATGTTGAGGGCTGTGTTCCAGTCTGAGAATCTTGACATTCTTTCAAGGAAGTTCTCACCTTCAGAGACACTTGTTCTTAGGACCGTTACTTCTGGATCGCCTACTAGAAGCTCTGGGGACGTTCTGTGTATAATAAATTCCCTTTCCCATAAAAATGCAGGTCCAGTAAACCAACTAGAATCCATCAGCTCTGCCACCTTGAGACCTCTAGATGCATGGTCTGCTGGATTTTGGTCCGTTTCGATGTGGAATCATTGTTTTGGATCTGTATGGTCTCATTTTCTGAACACGATTGGCTACAAACACATGAAAGCGTCTGGCTTCATTCTTAATATACCCAAGAACCACATGTGAGTCTGTCCAGAAAAATTCTTGATCTATTTCCAGTTCAAGCAGTAAGTTCTAGTCTGGGTATGGTGATTATATTGGTGGGTGCCACTCTGGCTTTACCCATGAGCAACACACAATGCACCTGTTCATCTGCAACAATCCTGATATATGAACATTGGCCATAACCAGTACTACTCGCATCTGAAAAATGATGGAGTTCAATTTTTTGGATTGTACCAAAGTTCTTGGGAATGAGACATCTGGATATTTTAATTTCTTGAAGATTCTTCAAGTCACAGAGCCATGTTTCCCATTTTGGTTTCAGTTCAAGGGGGAGCGGTTCATCCCACCCTATGCTACATTTGCACATTTCTTGTAGCACTCTTTTCCTGAGCAAAATGTAGGGAGAAAGAAACCCCAAAGGATCACATACACTTGCAACTACTGACAGAATTCCACGTTGTGTGGCGGCTCTTTCATTAAGAACAACGTTGAACGTGAACATGTCTGTACATTCCACTTTACTCCTAGTACATTCTGCATTAAAGACTTACTGTAGTTCAAATCTACATCCTTTACAGCACTGGCACATTGACATCGCAAACTACATCCAAGACATCTTTGTTATTAGACGCATATTTGTGTAGACATAGTTTACCTTTAGCGCATACCTATTGTGCCTCACTGATAAGCTGTTTGGCTGCCTCAACTGTATCAATACTGATAAGCCCATCATCCACATAAAAGTTTTTGCGAATGAAACTTGCTGCCAAGGGGTATTCCCTCTCATATTTACTGGCAAGGTATTTCATGCCATAGTTGGCACATCCAGGAGATGATGCAGCCCCAAATATGTGCACTCTCATGCGATACTCCTTAATTTCACTTTCTGTATTCCCTTTTTCCCACCAAAGGAACTTCAGAAAATCTTGATCTTCTGGGTAAACATGAAAACAGTGGTACATTTTCTCCATGTCACAGGTTATTGTAATTTGGTGCTCACGAAATCTACACAGCAGCCCAGTAAGGGTGTTCGTCAAATCAGGTCCTGTGAATACAGTAAGTGGTCATTCAGACAAGTACCTTCAAATTTAGCAGAGCAGTCAAACAACTCTAATTTTGTCTGGCTTTCTAGAGTGATACACCCCATGGTGTGGGATGTACCATGTGTTGCCTTATGTTGATGTCGAATCCACAACTTCTGCATCGCCGTCTCTAAACATGCCATCCATGAATTTCACATAATCCTCCTTATATTTTGGAAATTTTTCAAATTTCCTTTTTAGGTGTTTCAATCGGACTGAAGCAAGTTGTTTATTGTTTGGCAGCTGAGGACGCTCTCTGAAGGGTAAGGGCATTTCTAAATGTCCTTCGTTATTCCATCGAACCTTCACATTCAAGAGCTGAAGAAACTGAACATCATCCTGAGAAATTTTACGATCTACGACCTTTGTATCCAAAAAGTCTGCTTCAAGTGCCTTAATCACAGAGACAGGTGTGACCCATGGAAGTTCCTTTACTGAAATGCGATGGCAAAAGCCCCTTACATCTCTAGAACTAGAATGAGGTGTTATGGCACCGACTACACTCCAACCCAAGTCTGTTTTAACTGCGTATGGCTCATAATCTTCACCTGAAACCACCTGTTTTGGTTTCAGGGCTCTAGCACAGTCATAGCCAATTAACAGATTAATTCTTCCTCTTTAGGTTGTGATTTATTTTCAGCGCAAGGGGGGATCAAGGTACTCTGGGGAGCTTGGGCATATGAAGTGATGGCACCTTGTCGTGGGAGCTGATTTGGAGGCAAAGGACTTACTTCTCTACTATTTCCTTTTCTAACAATCAGCCTTGATTCCTCTTCAGCATATACCTTGTATTCAGTTTTCATGGCTTCAAGCTCCTTTTGATCTTCCAGCATTTTTAACCTTTCTTGCTGAGCTAGCACCTCCTTCCTATGGGCAGAGATTTCCCTTTCCCTAATTATTTTAGCACGTTTTACAGCCAGACGACCTGCAACATCTGCCCTTTTAACTGACACATAACTTCCATGCTGACTATCTTGTCCAGCTCTTGATACAGTTGATCCATAGATTGACCTGGCATCATCTCTCTGGAGTAAAATTTGGAGTAATTCCTTCTCTGCCACTGCGTCAAAGTCTTTATTACCCACATCTGCATGATGCCTTTTCAAGAGTGCAATAATTTCAGATGTGACTGAAGTGCAGCTATCCATTTTCCTTCTAATGTCTTGAGATGGTGTGGTCAATGCACGCAAACTCTCATATTCTTGCCTTAGTTTTGATTCATATTTCTCTAAAACTATGATAATTTCACTTAGCTCAGTTTTAGAGCATTCTTCCTTAAGTTTGGATCTAATAAACTGAGCTTCTGCCTTAAAGTTTACATATGTGAACATAAACTTTCTTTCCCTTTTTGCTATTTCATCCCTTCTAAACTCAATAATTTTTTCTGTTGGCCTTTTTACTCTTTCTGATGGTCTTACCTCTTGATCATCTTGAGATGCTGATTCAGGGAGCACTGCCTTATGTGTCTGCATTAATATCAGCTATACGCTTTTCAATTTTTTGTCTTTCGGCATTTCCAATTTCAGTTTCTAATCTATTCTCTAATTGTACCTTTTCATCTTGCAGCATGAGGATTACTTCCTCTAACAAACCCATATTTGAAGTACCCAGTTCCATCCTTTTATATTAAAACATCACAATTAACATATCCTTAAAATTCAACCACAGATCCAACATTACCACACACTGAAGATGACACAATACCAAACTTACAAACTATAAATTTAATTGTCTGCTTTAAATCAGAAAATATCAACGTCGCTAATCTCTTGTGGCCGGACTGCAGCGCCGAATCCCCACCGCAATTTCTCTGCGCTGACCTGGTAGATTACTAGTGTTGTAATCAAGACCGCCTAAACCGAGACCAAGACATTGCCGAGACCGGAAGGTATCAAGACCAAGACACTGCCGAGACTTGAGGGTACCAAGACCAAGACACACTAAGGCGAGACCAAGATCAAGACTGGTCGAAACCGAGACCAAGACCAAGACCGAAAACAGACTAGGGATAGAATAAACATCACATTACTCAGATCAACTGTAGAGAAAAAAGGCATTGCTGTAAAGTGTCATTACTCGTTAAATCAAATTCATGTTATCTTTTCAATTATATTGTCCATATGTCCATATGTCTCTCATTTAAAATCTTACAGATTTGTCATAGTTACGAGGCCTGATGGAAAATAATATTCTCAGCAATCCTCTCCTATAACCATTTTATCAGACTTCGTCAAGGGAAAGAGATGGGATGTACTGTACCAGAAAGATGTTCATATTAAGTACCAGGGAGAGAGGCCTCGGGTAAGCTATGAATACGGCTATGTGATGATCCTCTGCTTTGAATTGAAGAGAATGAGCCTCCAGATTGACTTGCACCTCCAAGACCGTGCTTTCTAATGAATGTGAAATACCTAATTTAATTGAATTATAACTATGCTATTAGTGCTGGGAGACAAAAACGATCTCGATTTTTTATCGATAAAAAATAAGGACGATCACGATGATACACACAGA
This sequence comes from Paramormyrops kingsleyae, assembly GCF_048594095.1. Classification (NCBI taxonomy): domain Eukaryota; kingdom Metazoa; phylum Chordata; class Actinopteri; order Osteoglossiformes; family Mormyridae; genus Paramormyrops; species Paramormyrops kingsleyae. The sequence goes on from NW_027326012.1 coordinate 34,840, forward strand.
CTATAAAACTCGATCAACCAAATTTGCTCCGTTTTAGAGAATGCGCTGAGACAGACAACTCATTGGCCTATCGAGCAGAGGTTTACTGAACCCCAGCACAACAGCCAATCACCGACGACGTTGTCATTTTGCCCATCCCCCCTTAAAGAAGCAATGGGTGCGTTCGACTGCAGCTGACGCAACATGGAGTGCGATCTGTCGGCGGCTGCAGGGGTGGAGTATAAACTGACTGCAGCCAAGTCGGACAATTTCTACTCCTCATAGTCTGATTGTTATGTCTTTCTGATAGGTATGTCTGATGGGTATGTCTTTCTGAGGGGCATGTCTCATGGGTATGTCTTTCTGATGGGCATGTGTCATGGGTATGTCTTTCTGATGGGTATGTCTGTTGGGTATGTCTCAGGGGTATGTCTTTCTGATGGGTATGTCTGATGGGTATGTCTTTCTGATGGGTATGTCTGATGGGTATGTCTTTCTGATGGGCATGTCTCATGGGTATGTCTTTCTGATGGGCATGTCTCATGGGTATGTCTTTCTGTTAGGTATGTCTTTCTGATCGGTATGTCTGATGGGTATGTCTGACGATTAAACAAATGAAGCAGCACAACATTACAGTAACTAACAATAATTAAACCACTAACTTACGTGTACTGTTAGAGCATTTATGTAATTTATTTAAACTTTATTTTATCAGTAAATGAACTGAAACCAGTTCTCACTGCTTTATGTGCTTTTCGGGAGAAATAGCAGATAACGCATTGGAACTTCCTGGGATACAAACGTCATGCGTGTGACTAAAATCTTCAGCCAATAAGGGCAAAGTTGTGTCGTCACGGAGGCGGCTCCAGTTTGTGCTGCACGGTCTGTCTCAAGTCGTCTTGCTCTCGCGAGGATTTTGTACTATGTGACATGGTGACGCGTGGTGACGTTTTGGAACATTTCTTTGCCGACTTTGCTATCATGCGATGTGTATGAAGTGTGTGGACTGTGAAGCACTGTGTCCATTGAGAAAATGTATACAATGTAACGTTTTTAAAGTAGATGCATCTGACTGGTTGCATTTGAATTGAGGCGCGTAATGAATAATGATACTGTTCTGTGAGGATGCGCTGTTTTCTCTTTTTTTCCCCATCCCACCGAGACCACAAAAAATTGGGGACCGGTCTCGAGAACTACAGCACTATAGATTACAGTCCGCGAAGTCACGTCAGGTAAATTCCGATAAATGTAAACAGTCCTTTAGCGTGGCATACAGTTATGGAGTCTCGTCATAACGCCAATCTTCCTATGATGGCGGGCGAACTTCGTGGTTTACTTCCATCAATGGTAACGTTTTTCACTATAACAGCTCCCAAAGTTCTTCATTTGGTGCAGAAAACATACACCCGAGTGATGTTGAAGTTATTCCGTCTTTGTTTTTCTCAACACCATGAAAAACTATAAATAAACATATCATTAACTTCCTGCATTGCATTTAATCTTACAAACATCCTAAAAGATCCGCAATATTATCACTAAACAGCAGCTCATATATCACCACAATTATAAACAAACTTTCCAACACAAGACAACAAGTAAATACAATAAACAGAAATTACTGTGTGTGCCTTCTGACCAAATGTTTTTGCCAGTTATTACCAGTTCTGCAGTGACAAGCTTCCCCACAAGTCGACTCCATGAATCTCCCAGAGTGCATTCACTCCTACCCAATTCAGTCACATGATCAAAGGTTAACACGGATCAATTAAATAGTTAGCAGAGGGTACTGATATACATTTATCACAGTATACATTCTATATTAAATCAAACCAACAAAAAAGTAATTAAAAAATAACCGTCTTAGCGACAGTTACACTCCTCTTCCGACGTATCTCACCGAATCGCTAATTCTGCCTCCTCCTCCGGCCCTGCACTAGCTGCTGCAGCAATAGAACTTGTGGTGGCAAACATATCGGTTTTGCTGCATCCACTTGAAGGATTTTTGCCTCTTGTCTCTGAGCTTTTCTGCGCCCCCCTTGCGCTTTTTTGGTTTGTCCATAGCCACTCCTCTCCGACTCTGGTCAGCTCAAATGGCAAAATTTGATAACCTTGGTTAAAAAGGGGATAGAGGTGCGGGTCGAGGAGGGCTGAGAGATTTCATTGGATTATACTTTCTTGGGTAAATTATGACAGCCCCGGGCTGGCCCAAAAATGTGCGTCGGCCCAACGGGCATTGCCCGGTACGCCAGATGGCCAGTCCAGCCCTGTCTATAAGTAAATAAAATACTGTAGCGCGGAGCTACCGGCAGGCAGCGCGGCATGTTGGACTGATGCCAGCTTGTACATAATTCTCAGTAATCGCTGTGTGATTATATATGTGCTGTGTGTTATGTCATGTATAATCGTTGTTTATTGTTGTACATAGTGTGCGTGTATGTGTGTATGCACCCACCGTGTGTATGAGGAGTAAATGGGGCGAAATCCACGGTAGGCAGTGCGAGTGTGTGGGTTGTAGTAGTAGGGGTGTAATAAATGCCATCTGGTGATTAAACCCCGAACTATCTCTACTGTTTAATTATTGTGAATTCAATACTTTATTGTAAATATTACACTGTGTGTGTGCGCGCGCGTGCAAGTGAGCCTGTTTGCTTGCCTGCCACTGCGCTGAGTCACGTGACAGCCGGGAGCAGCAATCGAGAGCAGTAGTGCTTACACAGACAGACGCAGTGCATTCAGGACAGAAATCGAAACTGAAGTATCGATCTCGTGACGCTACCATACGCATGCCTGTTTCTATAGACAGGCAGTAGAAGCAGAGTAGAAGGTCGAGCATGAACATGCTTTATTTCTGTCTGATTGTTGTGTTTCAAAATCATACTGCAGAGGAAACCTCTGCTTTTCTCAGACATGCCCTGGAAATTGTAGCTTTTGTGGACGCTACGTCGCTACTTGACCAAAAAAGTAACGTAACTACTGGAAAGCTATTTGATTCAGAAATCAGCAACGCTACAGGCGAGCTACTAGGAAATGTAGTTAAACTAACAGCTTCGCTACATGTAGCGGCGCAACCGCCCATCACTGCGCGTAACACTTTCCTTCCTGAAGCATATCCAGGAGTTTTACCTTCTCCTGAATGGCGCTGGCGCTTAGGCTCACTACTATCAGAAGGCTTAGAACATGCAGGACACTTCGGAGCCATCGTAGGGCTTAAAACAAAATGAAAACAATCGGATCACAAGCAAGGTACGCGATACACAGAGAATTGTGACGCGTCGGGGAAAAATCCGCGATATAGTGGGGGCGAGATAGGTGAACCACGATATAGCGGGGGATCACTGTATATAGAAACATATTACTTGACAGCAGGCTTATATGGTAAAATAATCTAAATACTGATGAATATAATATTAAAATTAATCCATTCAAAGAACTATAAAATAACAGATGCATAATATAATTTAATTTAGGTTCACAACACAACGCAGTAGTACAGTATAACTCTTCGACTTACCTATATTCAGGCCACAAAGATGTTGTGTGAACACTCCATCTGGATAGACCTTTATCATGAGGAAGACGTCGGCAGTGGCTTCAGTAGACTCCAGTGAATTAGGCATCAGTATTTTGTCTACTGGAGTGTATGGTTTTACAACCTTATTACCTGGATAGGTCATACAAGATAACAGCGTGTTTTGTTATATCACATAGCCGACTTCACCCTCATGTAGTGAACATTTTCAGTGAAAACATGAAAAACGTTAATGCTGTTGGCCAAGGAGAACTAAATAAATACCCTAAAGAAACTGTATGTGTAAACAAATGGATGAAAAAAGCAATATAAAAATGTGTGCTGGCTTGGGAAGTATTAAGGCAATATTTTTCAACCTTGGGGTCGCGACCCCACATGGGGTGACCTGGAATTCAAGTGGGATCCCCTGAAATGTCTAGTAATTGATTAAAAAAAATACTGATAAAATTTTTTTTCAACTAATTATTATTCTTTTAAAAATTATGATTAAAACACTACATACAACCATAAACACGTTCATAAATATTAAATATTAGAGATGCACTGATCTGATATTCGGACCTATTTGATAGATCGGGTATTGGCCATGCGTGACCGATCCACATCCTATACTTACTTATTTAGTTTTTGGCAATCTCTAAAAAGATAGCTCCTAAATGTATTTGTACAATCAATCGCACGATAGCTTTTTCCCATTTTACATGTGTTTTTTGTGCATTCAAATCGAATGCTAACGCTGACCCTCAGTCTTTTTTGCTACTCAGTGGGTGTGTGAGCTAGTACAGTGACTTCCGCCTGCTGCGACGTCATGCGCATACCCTTAGCAGTACGAGGAGCGTAAGATAAGACGTGACGATCTGGGAGTATTTTATGCTTTTAACAGAAACCAGTAGCACAGTGATTTGCAATCTTTGTAAAATAAAGTTTTGAGAGGTGGGAATAGCGTTTAATGGACAATCCCACTTAACAAAGCGCACGCAACTGCGAGACAAAAAAAAAGCAATGGATGATTTGGGAGTCGCTAACCTGGACTGTCTTGCGAACTCGCTGCAGCTTGTGATACAAGAGGGGCTGCCGTCGCAAGAAAGTGTAACTGAGCTGATGCCAATGGGACAAAAATTGTGTTAAAATTTTAAGCATTCACCACTTGTGTATACTTGTTTTGAAGATATTCATATTGAACTGCAAATGCCTCAAAAACGCTTAAAATAAGACGTACAAACGAGGTGGAACAGTACGTTATGTATGTCGGTAGTAGCCTAAATAAATATTTTTTTTCATACATTTTTCCATCTGTATTTACTAGTTTAAGAAATTTATATATAAAGTAGAACAAAGTAAAAAGGGCTCTTGTATCGGTAATTGATAAAAAAAAATGTCTATGGGGTCGCCAGAAATTTGTGATGTCCAAAAAAGTTTGGGAACCACTATATTAAGGTAATAGGATACAACATATAGCAACAAATTATGAAATAATTCCCCATAATGAAATATTCTGCCACATTTTGTAATTAATTTTTATAAATTTGATATTTTATCATTTATAAAACATGCATTTAATATTTGTGCAAAGTGTGGAGGGGGCAGGATGCAGCACATGGACTACCATATATGCCCATCCCAGACAACGTATGCAAGCGGGTGTCCTAAACACGTGTAATTAGGGTTTCCACTTTCCATCTACGAAAATATGGGAGGCAGTCATAGAAAACACCCAGAAAACAATCCCTCTGTGTTACATAAGAGCATAAGAAATTTACAAATGAAAGGAGGCCATTGAATTAATAGCTCAGAGTCAATAAAAAATCTTATCTAGCTCTGATTTAAAGGAACCCAGGGTGTTAGGCATGCACTATACTAACAGGAAGACAATCCCATACTCTAAATATACGCTGTGTAAAGTGCTTTCTCAAATCCAGTTCAAAATGTTCTCCTGCGAAGTTGCACCTATGGCCTAAACTAAAATTGAAGCATCCAGACCTGTTAGAATCTTATATACCTGGATCATGACCCCCCTTAGTCTCCTTTGCTCAAGGATAAACAGATTCAGCTCATCTAACCACTCCTCATAAGACATTCGTCTAAGACCAGGAATCATTCTTGTAGCCCTACATTGAACCCTAAGGCAGCAATGTCCTTTTTAATGTAAGGTGACCAAACCTACACACAATATTCTAGGTGGGGTCTTACCAAGGAATTGTATAATCTTAGCATCACCTCCCTTGACTTAAACTCCATACACCTAGAGATGTAACACAACATCCTCTTGGCCTTTTTAATTGCTTCCCCACACTGACGAGAGTGGGACATGGAAGCATCAACATACACACTAAGGTCTTTCTCATAATCAGCTACCTTTGTTTCAGCAGAATCCATAAAATATCTGTGGTTTATATTTCTGCATGAATTACCTTACATTTGCCTACATTAAATTTCATCTGCCAGGTACCAGCCTAGTCACTAATTAAGTCAAGATCCCGCTGTAGCGTCTGTTCCGCTAGTTCAGTATCTGCTATACCACCCACCTTGGTGTCATCTGCAAATTCAACCATTTGTACAGTATATTGATATTAATGTAAATTAGGATTGGTCCTAAAAGTGAATCCTGCTTTACCCCACTATGAATGTAGGCCCACTATGACATTGTGCCTCTAATAACTACTCGCTGCTTCCTATCGTAACCCACTGGGGACGAGGGCATCGTCGGTGATGCCACATATCTTTCTCGTGTATTTCAGTTCATAACTCGCTGAAATCTTTTTGCATAAACATGGAAAAAACGCTGACTAAATCGGTAACCTGTCTTTTCTTCAAAACGTCCATTGTTGGAAGTATTAAAGTTTTTAAAATTAGATTAAATCAGCAAAAAATTAAACCATGTCACCTTACTTTGTTTTACCTGCACCAAGGGCGTGTAGTACCGCTCTCACCTGATGATCGCTATTCACATTCTAAACAGCCGCATTACTGTGTATTCAAATTATATGTGCATGGTAATTTGATGAACAATGCAAAGGTGAAAGGCAATCCAGATACATCCCCATTAGCATCATAAAGGGCATGGTGGTGCAGGAGGTAGTGCTACCGTTCGGCAACCGGAGGGTTGCAGGTTCGAGCCCCGGGTCCTCCTGACTCCATCGAAGTGTCCTTGAGCAAGACACTGAACCCCAAATTGCTCCCGGTGAGCTGGTTGGCACTTTGCATGGCAGCCTCCGCCACCGGTGTGTGAATGTGAGTGTGGATGGGTGAATGTGAGGCATAACTGTAAAGCGCTTTGGTACTCATAAGAGTAGTAAAAAGCGCTATATAAAATGCAGTCCATTTACCATAAAAGGGAGAGGGGATGTGGCCAAGTGTGAATGGCTCATGTATACACGAGAGCTCCTACATATTTAATAGGAGTAGGCCAGGAATAGTGACATGAGTTAGGTTTTTCTTATTTATCCAACTGAATGTTGCAACTACACCATTTAGTCATCTTCATATACCCAAGACTTTGGTGATCAGATATCTGGGATCAAAACAAACTGGCACCATTGCTTACTATGTACTTTTATAATGTTTCTGCATGTGTTCCAAACTACATTTTGCCATGTCTATACTTTGATGTCAAATTACAAACTTCACATAAATCTGACATATTTAGAATATACATTAAAATTAAGATGAGTGTAATGCCAAGACAAATATGTAAGAAATAATTTATTTGCACAAATTAAGTTTATGATATTGAAAGAAGTGTGTGATCATGCCTCAGTCACTGAAAGTGTGTTCCCTACCCCTAGTCCCCAGAGGGTTAATCAGTTTTCAATTCAAGCTGCTATAGTTTCTAAAATCCCTGCAGCTTTGCACTTAAGCAGGACCTGTTTGTGGGGGACAACATCAAAGGCCTTCTGGAAATCTAAGTAAATGACATTGTAGGCCTTTTTGAGATCAATTTCTCTTGTAGCTTGCTCAAAGACTTTCAAGTACATTAGTCAAACAGGACCTGCCTCTCCTAAATCCATGTTGGCTATCCCTCAGAATGTTATGTGAATCCAGGTAATCAAAAATTTTCAGTTAGATTATAGCTTCCATTACTTTTCCATTTATGCAAGTTAAACTAATTAACCTGTAGTTTGATGGATTACTTCTATCCCCTTTTTGAATATGGGCCTTATATTTGTATGTTTCCAATGAGAAGGTACCATACCAGTAGATAGGGATTTCTGAAATAGTAAAGTTGGGCAAATAATATCCCTCATCTATTTTAAAAGTATAGGTAAGATGCCATCAGGGTCCTGCAATTTATTTATTTTGAGCTTAGCTAGGCTTTGTAGCACATCAGCTTCAGTGAAACATATATCATTCACAAACAACACTGGATTAGTAATGACTCAGTATGTTACTTGTGTCCTCTACAGTGAATACCCATGCAAAACAATCATTAAACTCATTAACTGTATCAATTTAATTTTCAATTATAAGATCCTTATTATCCTGCAGATTAGTGATTCCAGCTTTGGGAGCACTTTTGGAGTTAAAATATTGGAAGGAACTTTTAATGTCATCCTTAGCCTCCAATGCAATCGTCCTTTCTACCTTCCTCTTCGTGAGTTTAATATTATTTTTTAACTCAGCCTGTAGACTTAGATACTCCTGCTTTATTCCGACATCATTAGTTATTTTTCATTTGTGGAACAAAGCCCTTTTCGTCCTGACTTTATTTTTAATTTCCGTAGTAAACAACCTTGGTTGCAGTTTCCAAGATTTAGTTTTTCTGCAAACAGGTATGAAGACCACTTGCTCTTGCAATAATGTACTTTTAAAAATTTCCCATGCCTCATCAACAGTTTTGTTATTTAACTCCATCCAGTTTACGGTTTCTAGTTTCTAATTCTCATTACCAGAAAATGTAGCTTTCTTAACATTGTATATTTTTGTTTTGGCTCTTGGGACACTAAAATTCACCCCAAATTTAACCATGTTATGATCACTCTTGTCGAGTGGCTCTAAAACCTCAAATTTTTCAATCCTATCCAGGTTATTAGAGAAAACAAGATCGAGAATGGCTTCTCGCCTGGTAGAGGAATTAACAAATTGAGTAAAAAAACAATCCTGTACTAATTCCACCATCTTAACTTCATTTATAGAAGAGCAAGAGACTATGTCCCACATTATCCCAGGAAAATTAAAATCACCCATAACTACCACATCATTTTAATTACTCATAATCCTGATATCATTGTATAACATTCTGCTTTCCACTGCAACGACATTAGGTGCTCAGTAACAAGCACCAACAAGTATGCCATTTTAGTCTTTAACATCTAGTTTTAACCATATAACTTCTGTACTTTTATTTTTGTTATTGAGTTCCCTTGGCTGCAAATTTTCTTTTAAATATACTACAACACCGCCTCCCTTCATGCCTATCCCGTCTCTACGGAACAATATGTAACCATCCATATTACAGTCGTACCTCAGTTCTCTAACTCATTAGAACTCAGATTTCTAAAAAGTGAAAAAATGACCTAGAACTCGATCTGAATCTCAGAAGTTGAACCGTGAAGATAACTTACGCGCGGGGAAATGAATCACGCAGCAAATCTCTCAGCGGAAACAAAGGGTAACACTTCAGTCTCAGCCTCACGTTTGCTGTGCTAGCATCGTGCATGTTTACACTAGCTGAATACATATATTTAGACAGTAAAAATACATTTAGAGATAGACAGTAACAGTTTTTTAATTATATAATAATTAAAAATAAAAATTTCTTATTAATTATTTTAATATCATTAATAATAAACCTTTAATACATTTAATTATAATAATATTGTTGTGCCGAGCAAGGACGGAACGGAGACAAAGGCGTAAACATCAGGGTATCGAGGAATACGGGATTTAATTACAGGTAAGGAAGGTAAAACGCAAACGGACAATACAATGACCGGACTGGGGAAACAAACTGAAACGTCGACTAAATACAGAGGACTAATGACAACAAGCAGAAACAGCTGATCACACAGAGATTCCACACGGGGTTAACAATGGAGCATGGCACACGGAAGGAGCAGACGATCGGGGCAGGACACGTTGGTTTTCTTTTAAACTTTACGCATTGTTTGGATACATTTATTTTCTTACTTTACAAATTACCATACTCTTCTTGTTTTATCCAGTTCATTTTGTGTTTAAATGCTAAAAAAAAAACATATTTAGGTGTAATTTTTTGGGGGCGGGAACCAATTAATTGGTTTTCCATTATTTCTTATGGGGAAAATTCGATCAGAACTCAAATTTTTTAGGATTCGAACATGAGTTCTGAACGGATTAAGTTCCATTGTATACCATTGTATATTCTTCTCCATCATTGTCACACAACCATGTTTCTGTTATTCCTATAATGTCAGAAGCTCTTCGGTGTCCAAGGGCCTACCTGCCTCCCCAGTCTCTTCCAGGTCTAAGGCTGGAAGCACGTGAAAGCAGATTGACAGTCAGTTCGGGTGATGCTGCCTCTGAAAAGTGGGCATGCCCTTTCTTACGTCTATGAGCTACGGTCACCCAGTTTTATTGACTGCTTTGTTCTTCATTCTCCCCCCACCCCGCTATTGTGGCATACACACTATCTCACTAAAAGGCATATTAACTATCTCTTCTAACTCTGTGTTGGGTCGGAGGAGAGCCAGTTACTCTTCAAGGTCACGAACCTTGACCATAAGTGAGTCCACCTGACATCACTCGCAGATGAAGTCCGACTGGACACAAGCATCCAGAAGCGCAAACATCTTGCAAGCACAACACTGAGCTGGCCCGAAAATTAACTAGTCGTGACCAAAAGTTTAGAGAATGACACAAGTATTGTTTTTCACAAAGTTTGCTGTTTCAGTGTTTGTAGATCTTTTGTCAGATGTTTGCATGGTATACTGAAGTATAACTACAAACATTTCATAAGTGTCAAAGGCTTTTATTGACAATTACATTAAGTTTATTTACATTTAAGTTGACTTGAAATAGTATTTTAGCTTCATAAATAAGATAGTAGGTTCTACATTCAACCCCTTAAAACTTTATATCTACTAGGCTATTTATTCTAATTCATTAATATAGACAAACATTGTTTTAATGTAATTAAACAAAACATCTTTTTTATATCATTCTTTTTTTGTTTCTATTCATTAAAAAAGTAACTTTTTCTAAATCAAAGTGACAAAAAACCCTACTCTAAGGCTAATAAATGTTTTTCACGATCTGGGACATTCTTTAATACAATACAATATTTATTTAAAAAAAAAAAAACAGGATTTTTCTATCTCTGTAAATCACACTGCTATGCATTTAAAACGAGTGCATTGAATGCTGTCTGTCACTGTTTTTAATCATTTGTGTGCATAACTCCATGGCAGTTAATGCCATGCACTGTGTAATGTTTTATATAGACAGTTAGGTTATCCAATTAAAACGGCAACAGCATCATTGTTTTATAAAGTAGACTATAGATTAATAGGGTATGTATTGAGGGCTTCATTTTCGCTAGAGGAAACAGCTGGTGTGATGACGTAACACAGCGAAAATTTTGACATTTTTGTAAACTGTATTTATGAAAAAGGACTGCACTGATGCAGATATAACAATTTATCGAAAAACACACACCTTGGCTTAATCCTCGCTCTGTGATGCCGCAGTCTGTGATGCATCAGTTAAAGACCGCGCTGAAAGACGGGGCGGAGCCAAAGTCTGCCGCCGTTTTCATATGAAATTTAAAGGGGACGTGGGCGATCACCAATTTGAGTAAAGTTTATGGAGAATTTTTAGGGGGGCTGAGTACAAATGTTAGGGGGGCTAAAGCCCCCCTAAAAATGGCCTAGCGACGCCCATGGTATATGCAGTGTTTGCCCTTCTTTCCCAAGACCTCTGCAATTTGCCCTGGCATGCTGTTAATCAACTTCTGGGCCATGGACCCAAAATGTCGATGTTTTGTTCCCTCAAGCCACTTAGGTATCACTTTTGCCTTATGGCACGGCACTGTCAAGCACAAAGGCATTGTTCGTCACCAAACTGCTTGGATGGTTGGGAGAAGTTGCTTTTAGAGAATGTATTGCTACCATTCTTTATTCATGGCTGTGTTATTGAGAAAAACTGTTAGTGAGCCCACTCCCTTGGCTGAGAAGCAACCCCACACACAAATGGTCTCAGGATGCTGTACCATTGGCATGACAAGACGGATGGCAGCGCTCAACTTTTCTTCTCCACTTTTTCAGATGCCCCAAACAATCGGAAAGGGGATTCATCAGAGAAAATGACTTCCTCAGCAATCCAATCCGTGTACCTTTTGTAGAATATCAGTCTGTGTCTGATGTTTATCTTGGAGAGAAGTGGCTTCTTTGCTGCCCTTCTTTACACGAGGCCGTCCTCCAAAAGTCTTCACCTCACTGTGCATTAAGATGCACTCACCTCTACCTGATGCCATTCTTGTGCAAGCTCTGCACTGGTGATACCCCAATCCCACAGCTGAATCTACTTTAGGAGATCTTTGGACTTGCTGGACTGTCTTGGGCACCCTGAAGCCTTCTTCACAACAATTGAACCTCTTTCCTTGAAGTTCTTAATAATCCGATAAATGGTTGATCTACGTGCAATTTTCCTAGCAGCAATATCCTTGCCTATGAATCCTATTTGTGTAAAGCAATGATGACTGCTCATGTTTCCTTGCAGGTAACCATGGTTACCCAGAGGAAGAACAATGATTTCACGCACCACCTGCCTTTTAAAGCATCCAATCTGCTATTCTAACTCAATCAGCATGACAGAATGATCTCCAGCCTTGTCCTCATCAACACTCTATGTTAATGAAAGAATCACTGAAATGACATCAGCTGTACCATCCTTTTGCCTTTTGTGGCAAAATGGATTTGAAATTGGTTTTTTTGGGAATAAGTTCACTTTCATGGCAAAGACAGACTGATCACTCTTCATAACATTCTGCAGTCTATGCGAATTGCCACCATAAAAACTGAGGCAGCAGGTGAAAATTAATATTTGTGTCATTCTTAAAACTTTTGACCATGACTGTATCCCATTATGACCCCATCCCTTACTCCCAGACCAGTATATTTACATAAAGCATTTAACTTTTAGTTGAATTAATTAATGCATAGTTAATACAATAAAGTGCCAAGTACAGTAAAACACATTCGTTAAAATGGAGCTTTTTAATTATCCCATAAGGTCAGAGAGATAAAACCTTTGAAATTAAACTTTTAAAAGAACTAAATTAACTTTTACTTACCAGAGAATAACTTACTAATGAACTATGGAAAGCTAAAATAAAGCGAAGTTGCTTTTGGGAGGCCAAAAAACCACAAAAAAAACCCTCTCACAGCAGGCTACTGCCGGAGCAGGAAAAATGTGGAAACTGTCCTCCGACCCCAACTGGCGACCGAGCAAATTACCGATGTTAGATGATATTGCCCTGCGGATATTTGCTGCAAAGTTACGCGGACACAAAATGCCATTCAGGCGACACGCACATCCCCAACTCACTGTCGGTAACACTCCCTGTTTATTAACAAGAACAGACAAGCACTCACGCCGACCAAAAAAAACAGCTACCCACGTAAACTATATTAGCAAAAAAAAACACGCAAATATACTGCCAAACAATCCCAAATAACCGTTGCAACACACCACGTGTATAACACTCTCTCAATGCAGCAATCCCAACAGCCTCTGCCTGCTAAAATCCCGCTAACAATGTGGCATGTTTTTTGGTGTTAAGCCCTACCAGGGTAATTATTGTTAAACAACTTAATCTATAAGAAAACATTTTTGAAAACTGAAAGAAGACAAAAAATAAAATATAAAACTACACCTAAAAACACAAAATGGTAAATGGTAATGGAAAGTTTTTAACATTGTGTAAACACAATGTTGCTTCATAAACTAATTGAAAAAAATTTAAAAAAATGTCAAAAACTTTCCATTACCATTTAAAAATACTATTTAGCTGAAATGATTTCCTCCATGATGGAAATCATTCAAGGAAATGTAATCCAGTTTACTGTATTTAAAAGGCCATAAATAATACTTGTAACACCATTTTGAGTACATAATCTGTGCTGTGTATTCATGTTAGATTCTCTAAGGACAGGACACTTAAAATAGATCTACAACTTTCAGTCTATCAATAGAAATACATCCTCTATAATTTCTACAATTAATGGATGGATGAACTGGAAATGTGGAAGCCAATAAATGTTTTTACCTAGTTCATCCATCCATACATTCATCACCTTCTGCTTGTCTGGGGTTCGGGTCATGGGGGTAGCAGCTTCAGGAGAGATACCCAGACTTCCCTCTCCCCAGCTACCTCTACCAGCTCTTCAGGGGGAATGCCGAGGTGTTCCCAGGCCAACCGAGAGATATAATCCCTCCAGCGTGTCCTGGGTCTGCCCCGGGGCCTCCTCCCTATAGGACATGCATGGAAAACTTCTCCGGGTAGCTACCCAGGAGGCATCCGCACCAGACGTCCAAACCACCACAACTGGCTCTTTTCGACGTGGAGAAGCAGCAGTTCTACTCTGAGACTCTCCCAGATATCCAAACTTCTTACCTTATTTCTAAGGCAGAGCCCAGACATCCTGCGGAGAAACCTCATTTTGGCCTCCGGTGTTCGCAATCTCATTCTTTCAGTCATTACCCATAGTTCATGACCATAGATGAGGGTAGGGACGAAGATGGACCAATAGATTGAGAGCTTCGCTTACCGGCTCAGTTCTTTCTTAGCCACTTCGAACTGGTTAAGCGCCTGCAAAACTGCAGACACTGCTCCAGTTCATCTGTTCAGCTCTCGATCTTGCCTACCCTCACTCGTAAACAAGATACTTGAACTCCTCCACTTGAGGCAGTACCTCCTCCCTGACCTGAAGAGGGCAATCCACCCATTCTGGCTGAGAACCATGGTCTCAGACTTGGAGGTGCTAATCCTCATCCCCGCCGCTTCACACTCGGCTGCGAACCGCCCCAGAGCACGCTGGAGATCCCCAGCAGATGAAGCCAACAGGACGACATCGTCCACAAAAAGCAGTGAGGCAATCCTGAGGCCACCAAACCGGACACCGTCAACACCCTGGCTGCGCCTAGAAATCCTGTCCATAAATATTATAAACAGGACCAGTGACAAAGGGCAGCCCTGGTGGAGCCCAACCTGCACAGGGAACACGTCCGACTTATTACCGGCAATGTGGACCAAGCTTTTGCTCTGTTCATACAGGGATCGAATCGCCCACAATAGTGGACCCCGACAGGGCACCTCGGGGAACCTGGTCATAAGCATTTTCCAAGTCCACAAAACACATGTAGACTGGATAGGCAAACTCCTAGGCCCCCCTCCAGTACCCTCGCAAGGGTATAAAGCTGGTCCAGTGTTCCACAGCCAGGACGTAAACCGCATTGTTCCTCCTGAATCCGAAATTTGATTATATCAATCTCACCCTCCTCTCCAGTACTGCAGAATAAACTTTCCCAGGAAGGCTGAGAAGTGTAATCCCCCAGCCACCAGGTGCTCGCCAACGGGCCCCTCCCCCCAGGCCTTGCTCCACCCTAGTCCGGGCAAGGGAAACGAGGCCTTGATAGAATTCTTTGTTATAGAGGTTTTTTTCTTTTTTGGATTGCTCTTTGTCTGGCCCCTCCCCTGGGACCTTTTTGCCTTGGGAGGCCCTACCAGGGGCTATTGCCCCCAACAACATAGCCCCCAGGGTCACTGAGGCATGCAAACCCCTCCACCACGATAAGGTGACAATACAAGGCAGAGCCTTGTCGTGACACATAAATAGGTTTAGTTTCAGAATTATCATACATTCCACTTACATGCCAATGTGCCAACCAATTAGGTGGTTGACTAAATTTATTTGTGTCTTAATGTCCATTTCTTAAAATGTTGAGATAAAATTTATGTATTTGTGTCTGAAGGTCCAAAACTGCCTTCGCAGGCTGAACATTCTTTAGATTCCATAAGCTCAATTTATTATTTTGTGGGCACATTAATTGTGAGCACAATGTAATTCATTGTGCACACAAATTAAAAAAAAAAAACTGTCTGTGGTCCCTCCAAAGCCATGTCATACAGATATATACAGATTGCACTGTGATTTTTCTTCTGGGATTATGTTACTGCTATCTAGATGTTTTTGGCTGTACACATACAAGCTCCAGTGGCAAAAAAACTGGCCTACAGGCACAGGGAGGTTTACATAAAATCTGTATAATGTACCAGATCCCAAACTTGTCAAAACTAAATACTAGCAAACAAACAAAGTTGTTACAATAGCAAAAATCTTTATTAAATAGTGCAGTCTGAAAAATATGAGACACATTAGTGCAAAGCAGGACACAGCATTTTATTTTTCAATACAGGGTAATCATGTAATATACGAGATGGGTGCAAACTGTAATCTTCACATTGAATGAACAATTGAATAAATGTTACATTTAAAGAACGCTTTTCAATACACCCAAAGTGCTTTACAGAACCACTGGGGAGCCACATCAACCACTACCACTGTACAGCACCCACCTGGATCAAAAGATTCCCAGGGATCTTTTATGACCTCAGAGAGTCAGGACTTCGGTTTTATGTCTCATGCAAAGGACTGCACCATTTTTACAGCATAGTGTCATTGCACTGGGGCATTGGGATCCACGCAGAAGATAAGAAGGCCTCCCCTGTTGGCCACAACAACACCTATTCCAGCAGCGATCCAGCCTTCCTAGTTGGTCTCTCATCTAAGTACTGGTCAGTCACAAACCTGCTTGGCTTCAGATGGAGTAGCTGGTCTAAGCTACAGGTGTTATGGCTGCTGGTCCAACAGACTTAATTGCATTATGTTCTATTTGCACAATAAAGATGCTGAACAAAAAAAGAACGTTCTTAATTACAATATATACACAGGATTAGCTATAATCACCAAGAACTGTATTTACGTGTTTAATGTTTTTAATGTTTTTATTTTAATGTTTAATATTTTTTTAATTCCTGGCTTTTTCACTTGGAGTATACCAATTCCTTGTCCACAAATTAACAAGGAATATTGGTGAATAAGTAAGTTCCTCATGTCTGATGGCTGAAATTATATTGTGACTAGCTAAGTGTGGTTAATTGCTTTTCAGACAAACACACAAACACCAATGATCCAAAACATGATTACCCCCAGGTAAAGCGAAAAAATGGTGTGTGTCAAGGTCTGTGATGTATTAGATAGTAATTTAACATTCAAAACCCGTAATTGGAATGCAGACGAAGTTAGCTGGCATAAAAATAGGAGTGAATTTGATAAGGGCCAAATTAGGGCTGCACAATATCACATTGCGATATAATCATGATTATATTTCACATGCACAATAATCACGAGGGCTTCAGATGATGGGCATAAAATTTTCCTGGATGTCAGCTTTTCGGTACTATACAGATGTAAATGAAGAGCTTTGGGTAAATAAATTCGGCATATGTTTATGTTTAAATTCAGTTAGCAGCCCATGCACTATATAATTGCAATGTGATATCATGCAGCCCAAGGCCAAGTCATTATGGTCAGATTTCTGGGTCACAGCATCTCCAAAATGGCTAAGCTTGTAGGGTGCATACTGTTGTCCATGGTGAGTACATACTGAGTGGTTGGGGGGGGGATAACATATCCTGCCTGTTGTTCTTTTTCTGACTTTATTTATTGCTGTGTTCTCTGCTTTTAGATACATATACTGTTCAGTCATTGATCAGCTATGACTGATAGAAACTTATCGACTAAATTGACTAATAAACCTCCGCTTCAAAGCATTATCTTGGCTAATATTCAATCCCTGGATAACATGTTGGATGAACTGAGAGTCTGGTTGACTTTTCAGATGAAAAGTTGGAGGAGTTGCAACTTAAAACAATGCCCAGCCTTTTGCAACGTATTGGCTATCCAACACAGAGATTGAAAACACTGGATATTGTATATACTTCTTCCAGGACAAATACAATGGCTTCTCTCCTCCTCCCTTCCGCAAATCACATCATGCCTCCATTCTGCTACTGCTAACATACAAGAAGCAGCTTCAGCAGGAGAAACCCACACTGAGAACTGTGCAGCACTGAACTGGCCAATCGGACTCTGTGCTGTGCCATTGTTTCTCTATCACAGACTGGCAGGTTTTTCGTGATACTACAAGGGGCGACATGAACTTCTATGCATGTTACTGGCTACATCAAGAATTGCATTAATAATGTGTTCCCCAAAATCACTGCCTACATCTACCCTAACCAAAAACCATTGGTAAATAGAGAGGTACAGCCTAATGCCAGGACTGCTGAATTCAATCCTGGCAATTTGGACACAAAAAATCCAGATATGAACTCATAGTCATGGTCAGGGAAGTCATAGAAGTTCAACTACAGATCCAAAGTTTAGTCATATACCATATTACCACAGTAGTACTATACTGAATATGTAGAAGTTGCATCACAGATTACAAAGCAATATCAAACCCACAAGTCTCCTTTCCACCCAGACAAGCTAAATTCATTCTCTGCTCATTTTGAATCTCACATTACCCCTCAATCTCGCATTGACGATCACAGGAGTAATATGTCACAACACACAGTACACCAAGCACTGCTGTGTATGGAAAAGATATGGCAATCATTTTTGAGTTGTCATAATGAAAAGATCAAGTGTCTGAGGCTGCCCTTCTCTTAGATATTTCTGGTGTGGTTTCAGTTTTGGCATGATTTGATTAATTGCAGATCTTCACTGTCAAAATGTGTTTGCAAAGGTTAAGAATCATCTGTTAAAAATCTTTTTGACTTCTAATGGGATTCAGTGTCTGAAACTGCCCTTTTTTGCAATCATTAGGTGGCACTGCTACTTACTTACAGTTTGTCACCCATAAAATATGCCTGAAAAGTTTGGAAATGATTACAGTTACTGTATTCAAAAGACCAAGTGTTTTCTACAGCTGCTGTTTCCTTCCTTTGCTGCCACACAGCACTGGTGCTAAATTTTGGGGTAAATTTTGTCTGAAAATCAAACCAGGTGTAATTCCAATGGCAGCTGGTTAACAGAGGGTGCTAGGGAGCTGCCCTCCCTGGTTTAAGAGACTTTTGATTTTTCTTTTTAAAATATATATTCTTAAACAAACAATATTTACTTATTTTTGAATGGGTAAGTGCTGAAAATGCATAATTCTGGTGTCATTGGTTTCAAAATTTTCTCACTTGCAGGTTGCCAATGAAACAATGTGTCTCCAAGGCTTGAAAAACATTCATAAAATACTTTTTGAGCTGCACTGCTTCAATTTTAGTGTGATCTGTCTCAAAATTTAAGCAGTTCCAGTTAATCAGCAAGACATTTTTCCTGCAAGGTTTGAAAAAGGTCCACCAAAGACTTTCATATTCAGAGTGGCCTCTATAAGAATATAGCTACAGAATTAATGGCCAAGGAAAGGCAGGGGACGATCGGGGTGTTTGTTTTTTTTACCTTTGACGGTAGTTTTGAGGTAGACATGTTCACCGACTGGAATCTGCATGACTGTACCAGGTGGCATTTGGAAATGAAACACACTGGTGTCATGTGTGACGTGTGTTTTGGACACCAACACACACTTCCTGTAAAAGAGGGCTTCAAAAAGAAAAAGAAAAAAAGCTGAATATTTTTATTAGTGACACTTAAACTTACAGATACATCAACAAATATATTTCAAATTATTAAATATTAAATATATTAACAAGAAAATACCACAAGATGCAAATAAACAGCAGCATAAATACAGCACACTGTCACACTGAAATACAGGGTTTGGACAATCAAACTGAAAAACCTGATTTTAGATCACAATAATTTATTATGGTGTAGGGGCTCCTTTTGTGGTCAAAAAGTAGTATAAATTCATCTTGGGAATGACAGATACTAGTCCTGCACAATGGGCAGAGTGATTTTGAGCCATTCCTCTTACAGAAAAGGGGCCAGGTCACAGTGACTGTGAAGGTCATGGGAGATTTCACTTTCATGTTCATCAACCACTCTTACTCTGTGTATTGGTGCACAGAGGACACCAATACACAGAGTAAACGTGATGCCATGGATCATCCTGATCCATGGCCTCACCTTTATGGTATAAATTTTGAACTACACTGTGAACATGGTCCTCCAAAATGGTTCAGTAGTCCTTGACAGTGACGCGGCCATCTACAACAAGTAGTAGGCCTAGGAAATGCCATGATATTGCAGCCCAAATCATTACTGATCCACCTTCATGAAGCACTCAGGGTACAGGGAAATACAGTGAAGGTTGACTCATCAGAGAACAAAAAATGTTTCACATTATCCACAGAGAATGAACAATTTGTTCCAACAATTTTGTTGGAAATAGGACAGTTGAGGTGCGCATTCAATTCTGCAGTAAGTTTGGCAGCTGTGGTTTTATGTTTTTTGAATACAATACACGTTAGTGACATCCCTTTCAGACAGCTTCCTCTTGTGTCCACAGTTACTCCTGTTGGATGGGGTTCATCCTTCATGGTAGTATGCCAACATTATCCTGGATACTGTGGCTGTCGATACACCACAAGGCTTGCTGACCTGGTTACAGATGCACCAGTGTGACTTGCACCAGGAATTTGTCCTTTTTAAATCTCTCATGTTTTGTGGATTATAATATTTAATGTACAGCTGTGCTACTGCTCGGCTAATTAAAGTTGTGAGATGGGGTGCACTGTGATATGCTGTTTGACTCACCGCAATCCTTCCTGTGAAGAAATGAATCATGGGACTCCAAGGGCTCGCCCAATTTGGCCCACTGACCACTGGAAACTTTGTGCATGCAGACTTGCACCCTTCCAACTGCACTAGCAGTATGAACTGAAAGCAAATGCACAAAAAGATTTGCATTGCAACTTTTCACATCTTTCATACTCCTCAACTGATCACTCACAGCTCTGAATCTGCTATAGATCAATACCATTCAGCAGCTGGAACAGAGTCACAGAAAAACGTCTAGACCTGCATAACATCCATTTCCCAAAGATTTCTGGACTGAGATTGTAAGTCAGTTTTGAAGAATCTAAAAATGTGGTAAGAGAACCCAGAGAAGCTTTATTTGGGTTGCTGTTTCATAACGACCTTTGCGACTGATTCCATTTAAAAAAAAAATTCCATTAAAAAATGCCAAAATTTAAAATACCACACTTTAATAACTTGTTTGGTAAATACCGTTGGTTCATAGACACATTATCATCAAAATAATGTAAATCGGGTCTAGATGATTTGTATATCCTCCTGAGACCCAAGGAAAAAAGTGTCCTTTAATTGTAGGTTATTTGTCTTTGGAGGAAATAAGACATCTTACAATTTAGATTTTTTCAAATTTATTCTTATTTTAATTTCACAGCATGTCCTCTTTAGTGCACAACAAGAATAAATACGTTTCCCAACATCAGTGAAAAAATAAATGCAAAAATACAATGTCCACTACAATGGACATAAATGAATAGATCGGGTCTCAGGAGGATATCATTGCAGCCCCATCATGGGTTCCACACAACCATTTTGGCATTATCAGTGTGTGATTTCAGAAGTACAACAGGTTGTTTATGAAGACAAAACAATAATACTTCCATAGTAAGCTGATAAGTAACTAAAAGATACCAGGTGGATCGTTGAGACAATACCCAGTCAGAGCCATTCACCAATTCATGGCCACCCCATGGCCATACCAGTCTGTAAGACCTATTGATGGGACATCTGAAGCCAAGGCTTCGAAGTTTTGTCTATGAAGGGGTGTGTCGGTGCACGGTAGGCAACTCATTCTCAGAGGATCACGTGATCAGCAGCAAACTTCATCTCCCATAGGGTACATTTGCAGTTTCAAATCCTACATAAACAGTCTGGTACAGTGTAACGGGTCCCTTCACTAGGAAAAGTCTCCAGTGATTTGTCACCGTGCTATGAACAACTATATACCCAATGGACCACTAAACGTGCCAAAAGGATTATGGAGGATCCCACACATGATTTGTATCAGCTGTTTCCCTCAGGTAGGCGACTCACTAAGCACCAAAACACATTTCCACAGCTTCATCCCCAGTGCCATCAGACTCCTCAACAATCCTCCTACTTTTAATCAACAATGCTCCATTTGCGCCACTGCAATGTTCATATTCTCATCAGCATAGACCCCTGACATTATAATTATAATTGCACATTGCATGTATTATGTCAGGCACTGTATGTTTCTGATTTTTCCCCAACTTTGTCAACTTTACATTGCACTATTGGCATTGCACTATTGAAACTTGCATAAACATCTGTACAATACTTATCACCTACCTTGCCTCTACACCGCCGGTTGTATATCATGCGTATTATACTTATTCTCTGTCTACATCCTGCCTAATTGTTAATTGTGTATTGTCATGGTGTCTCCAACTGCAGCAAGCTGTACCAACACTAATTTACATTGGCTTTGGTCATGTGACAATAAAGATTCTGATTCTTTAAGATAAGACAAAAGTTTTTTAACCAAGGGTAGACATAGTACTCTACAGACCTGGATACTGGCTCAATTAATGGACCTATGCCTAAAAAAAACGTACGTGGATGGGGAGTTACTAATGATTTATGCAATTTTGGCAAAGCATAAAGAATTAGAATTGTTTGGGAAGTCGTTTTTAGGTAGGGCCTATTTAAATTGATAATCTTCAAACTAACCATTACCACTTTTCAGGCAGCCATGAATTTCTTTTTTAAAACTGTCATTTGGATTAGAGCAATTCCAGTCCTGGAGAGCTACTATCCAGTAGGTTTTCTATTCTACCTGGCTTCTGATGAGTCACACCTGTTCGTGGTATTTACCTGAGAACAGGTGTGGCTCATCAGAAGCCAGGCAGTGTTAATTTTGACAGCATGTTTTGATTTTAGTTTAGTCTTAGTCTTTTGACAAAAATGCAGTTTTAGTCATCTGACTAAAATGCAATTTTAGTCATCTGATTTTTTTTTGTTTTAGTCTAGTTTTACTCAACAAAAATTACAGGATATTTAGTCAACTAAACCTGCTTTAGATTTAAATCTACAGTACATGCAGTCAAATGAAACTAATAGGTTTAGTCATAGTCTACATATGCATGCACACACACATGCACACAGATTAGTGTACCTCTATCCACTGTAGATTCCTAAAGGAAAAATCTGTAAAGCTGTCGTTATAGCATGCTATTTGGTTTCTAGACTTTGGTTTTGGAGATTTAACTGCAATTCTTAAACAGCTTTATATGAATTTATCATTAAAATATATAAATAAAACCAAAATTTGGGGTCTCAAACAAAATGCTTGCATATTAACACAACTTCATTCTTATTACAAAATTATATAGACAGACAGACATTCTCCCCATAGACAGACACACTACTGATATTGAATGTGCGAAGATCACAGCATCATCAGCATAGCCAAGATCAGTAAATCTATCTTCACCAGTAGATGCCCCATACCTGCTGGACCCCATGATCCTGCCCAAAACCCAGTCCATGCAAGCACTGAACAGAGTAGAAACAAGAACACACCCCAGTTGAACCCCAGAATCAACTGGAAAGAACGTGGAGGTTCTTCCTCCACTCTGCACAGCACTCAGAGTACCAATATACTGGCCAGCCATGATTTTTTTTTTTTTTTTATTGCCCACCACCACCCCCCCTCTGCGGAGGACAACTTTATTTTACATTACATTCAAGAGTAAAGATTGTGGCCGCTCCGAACTCACCAGTACCGTGGAAAAGGAGAAAAACAGGGGGGGTACAAAAACAACAGCGTAACAATAACAGACATCAATCACCATGGGGAGAGGGGGAGAGAGAAAAGAAAAAAAAAAAAAAAAAGGTATACAGAAATAATAACACTAATAATGTAGGCGGGATGGAAAAAAGATGAAGTATAGGGGAATACAGAATACAAACAACCATAAGAAACATAACACTCATCAAACAACAAGAATTATAACAACATCAGTGATACTAATAATAATTAATACAAATCGGTATTATATATATGTAGCATACACACACGTAATCGTACCGTTATATATGTATATTTCAATTCCTAAATCTATAACATACCCTAAAAAGTAATAATAATAATGATATTGATCGCTCAACCAGTCTTGTATGCATGTGCAAGTGTAGGTGTGACCTGATTTGTCATTGGATGTGCTGGCATTTAATGCCGTCAGGGGAGGCGGCAGCACCCCCCCCCCCCCAGGCCCAAGGCGAAGGCAGGAGAACCAGGCAACCGAAGTCACCCTACTGCCCCCCCGGCACAAGGGCCCACAGCCACGCATCCCAGAGACAACCACCCGCCCAACCCGAGAGGGAGCCCGCGAGGGACTAAGGGGGCGCCAACCCCCGCACAGGGAGGCCCGCAGAGGGAGGACGGGCGGCGAGCCCCCCAGCCCCACCCGCAACCAACCCACCGGGGCAGGCGGGTCCAGGGCCGAAGGGCCCCACCCACCGGGACCACCCCCCCCACCCCCCGGCGGACGGCCCCCCACACACCGGGGGAGCCCCAGCCCCCCCAGCCCGTCCCCCGGGAGGACGGGCCGCCGCCCACCGCAGCGACCCGGCACGCCTCCCCCCCAACACTGCAGGATGATCCAAGGGGGGCCCATACAAAGAGCCCCCCCCCCACCCGGGAGCGGACCCGCGGCGACCGGGGAGCGGCAGACACCCCGCCCAGCCCAGACCGAACCCCCCAATCCGCCTAGCAGGGCCCAGAGCGTCCCAAGATTCCCCGGACCGCCCGCCAGGGCCCCACCACGGCGCAGCAGAGCCAAGCACCACCCGGCCCGCGGCCCAAGAGAGGAGGCCGCCCATACCCGCCAGGGCCACCCGAACCCCCCCATGATGGGTCTTCCCCCCGGCGGGCCACCCCACCAGCACAGGGCCAGAGACAGAGAGTTAGGGGGGGCCCCTCAGCCCCCATCCCCTCCCTGACCCATGTTGGTGTGAAGTGTGCATGTACATGTGTGAGAGAGTTGTGTGTTTATGTCTACTATGCATTAAAATTAGTGGGTGCAGTTCGGGTATGAGGGCCCCACCACTGGCAGATGGCAGAGTCCCCCATCCCCCTCCCCGCACCCCCAAGGCCCTAATGTAATATGGACTGCGTATATGACTAAGGTGCAAAAAGTGGGCGAGCAGTTGAGGCATGGGCACCCCACCGCTGGCAGACGGCAGAGCCCCACCTGCCTCAACCCACCTCCTCAGCCCTAGTGTCATGTGGTGTCTAACATGTAAGTAAAAATTGAGGGGCAGTGTCTCGGCGCACCTCCCCACCGCCCCTCAAGGCCCTAGTGTTGTGTGAAATGTGGTGTTGGACCCAGGGGAGCAATAAGGGCGTGCCAGGAGTGGGCCCCCCCCGGCACCGGGGCCAGATCCCCGACTGGCCCCGATTAGTCCCCATCCCTGACCCCGCACAGCCGGCAGGGACGGCCAACCGAGGTGTTCAGGGGCGGCACAGGCAGCCCAGCAGCAGGGAACGCCCCCCCCCCCCCCAGGCGCAGACCGGGAGAGACCCACCCCACCACGCCCGATGAGACCCCAGCTAGCGGCCAAGGACGGGACAACCCCAGACCCCCCCGGCAAACGGGGAGACGGACCAGCCAGGCGGGGTGACCCCCGCCCCCCGGCCACCCCAGGCCCCCCCCCAGGCGAGGCAGAGGCTCCCCCCTGATGTCCAGCAACTTTAGGGGGATCCCGCAAAGTCTCAGGATGTCCCACAGGGCCAAACTGAAACCCAAGTGCCACCATGCAGCGGGTGACGCCTCAGCACCACACCAGCCCCAATCCCCAACAGGCCTGACCCTATTAGCTCTTCGACAGTTTCGACTCTTCCAGGGATGAAGCTCCCGAAGGCTTTCTCCCATCCCCTTCATGATGCGTGCAACCTTCCTGTGGGCAGCTGCAGCAGAGCTACTCCCACAGAGAGCAGAAGGTTGTCATGCCTGTTTGGACCTACCTGCCGTGAAGTGTTTTATGATGGCTGGAGTGCCAATCCCACTACCAACCCCCAAATTTTTTTCCTGCAAGTTGGAGGACTGTGTGTAAGGCCACATGCAGTTCAACATCATATCCATAAATATAAGAGTTTTATTACCTTCTAAATAATTTGTAGGGTTTGCAAACTACCCTAATATTTTTGATATAACTAATTCTATATAGTTGGCAGCCCTGGATCATGTGGGATCAAAACCGGGGGCACGGAACCCTACAAACAGGACAGATAAAAAGCAGAATCGATGTTAATGCCAGCACTGGGGAGCCCTTTTATACAAGGATTAACGAGGGAGCAAAATGTGGGGCAGCTGGGGTGAATCACACAAGGGCAGAAACGAGAGGTAAGACAAACACGAAACAGAATGTTACCAGACGGAGCGGAGTGGAGCAGGATTATGCCTGACTGGGTGATTTCCTGATGGTGCCCAAACTAGTGCTATCCAATTACAAGCATGCATACAAGCCCAGGGGAGAAAAAAATCATATTGATTTAAACATTTTGATTTGATAGGAAGAAGACATGTAACATCATCTTAAAGTTTTAACTGTCCTCTTTAAGATACAACGGGAATTTACAGAGTGGCATGAGCAAAAATATAATGTCCTCTACAGGGAACAATGATGAATTACTGGACCTCAGGAGGTTATCCTATATCTTGTTTTAAAAATATATATCGGCGGGGGGGGGGGGGGGGGGTGGGGGGAGCATAAGCAGATAATCCATATCCATGCCGGTGGGAGAGAACAGCAGATCGGCTTGTTTTAGGACGAACAACTTTATTAAAACATAAAACTGCAATAAAGTAAAAGATGACGTCCATATTGGCTGGCACTTGGGGTACAATGGCTCATATGGGGGGGAGGCATGGCTTATGAATACCCCCCATAACGCCAACTCTGCATTAGTCATTTGGTGTGTGATTCAAAAAATCATTTGCTGATGATCTTAAATCATTAGAAAAGGCCTGTAAAAAATTGCCATCATTAACACTACAAAAAATTAAGGAACGCAAACCCATTATCTAAGTGGATTATAGCTAGCTGATAGGGCTGTCACTTTTTTCAAAAATCAAGTTCGAACGAATTTCAAATGTCTCACAATTCATTCAAATACAATCAAATACCTGTGTGGGAAAAAAGCAACACAAAATCATTCTTTTCAGTATTTTATTAACAGCCCGTACAACTGTATTGTGAGGATCTATTTTGTCATGCATCTTTATTCCAAATAAGGATGCGTTAGGATCGAAGGTTGGTCCGCCAAGTACGGTAAAGGTTAATTGCGTTTCTGACCTGCTGTTAATAATAAACAGTTAGAGTTACGGGGTCGTGTCTGTCTCCTCAACGACATATGGTGTCAGAAGTGGGATTATGGCGAAGTTTAATCCCCCAGAAAGTTTTGAGTTTAGTCATCCTGAACGCTGGTCGGAATGGAAACTGCGCTTTTCCCGCTATAGGATTGCGACCAAACTAAACAAAGAGGATGACGATGTGCCGGTCTGTATGCTCCTCTATGCACTCGGAAAAGAGGCTGAACAAATATATAAAACATTCACTTTTGAATCGGATGAAGATGACACTTACGAGACTGTGCTAGAGAAGTTAGACAGCTATTTTGTGCCTAAAGTAAATGTGATCCACGAGCGAGCACGATTTCATCAACGTGCCCAGAAGCACAGGGAGTCTGCGGAAAAGTATATCCGTAGCCTTCACGAACTAGCCGACACATGTGAATTTAGAGCGGCGAAAGAAGAGAATATTCGTGACAGATTAGTTATCGGAATTTTAGAATTTTAGGCCTACTTGGACACAGAGAACTGCAGGGCCCAACCAGAAGAGGTAAGCAGAGCCTGTTATATCAAAATCTGCACATTGGATATGCCAAATTGAGCAGTTTGAAGTGTCCAGGGGCCCGTTGGTAAATTAAGATGGAGGAGAGGTTGCACGCACTGTGTTTATACAGTATATTGTGTTGTCTATGTATTGTGTATGCATTGTGTCCAGGTATCGTGCGCAGAGAAATAGAACCTTAAGGAGCAGAGGGTACGGGACCCACGCAGGGAAATAGAATTTTAAGGAGCAGAGGGTACGGGACCCCCACAGGGAAATAGAATTTTAGGGAGCAGAGGGTACGGGACCCCCGCAGGGAAATAGAATTTTAGGGAGCAGAGGATATGGGACCCACGCAGGGAAATAGAATTTTACGAGCGGTAGAAAAGCTGGGTGGGAGACCCAGGGAATTCAGGACCCCGAACTCTAGATTGGGAGGAGGGAATAAGGTCCCCCTCTCTAACAAAAAAAAAAAAAAAAAAAAGAGAAAGGGTGAATCAAAGCACCAGCTTGGGTGCAGTTGTACTGGTTTGTGTGTGAGCAGGGTTGTGGGTTCTTCCTGTTCAGGGTGCTCGCCGCTCGCTCTGTGTTGGTTGAACTTGCCCGTGGCTCTGCTGTCACTGCTTGCGGTCTTACAGTTTGTCAGAACCGAAGGGGAGTTCTCAGCAATTGGACGCCCAAAAGCGTGCCAGCCCGGCCGCACCCGCTGACTCAGTACGGGCAGGGCCGGCAGGTACCTCGGGCGTTCATTACAACTGCCGAGCAGGACCTCGCCTGGGGTGAGTTCTAAGAACACCCCTAGCTTGGACTCTCGGGAGGGTGGGTGACGCCTGAAGGTTATTTTGCCGGCCTTGGTCGAGTCAGAACACCGGTAGTGCGGTCGATAAGCTGACTCCCACCTGGGTTGTCTCAGTTGTGCGTACAGAACACCCCCTTCCAAGTTGACATTGCTGGGGATCGGGGGAGGTTTCGGCTGGGAGCGGGCCTGTTTGACTGGGATTGAACTTGTGTGACGTGCCCTGTTCAGGGGGGACACAACAGTAAGCTGCTCTGAATATAGTCTTATTATTTTAGAAGTTGTTGATTTACGTATTGGTGGTGTTTGTTAGTAGGACATTCGACTAGGATAAGGAGGTGTACTAAGTGTGGGTGGCTGAACCCACATCCGGAGGCAGAAGGGCGGCTAGACAAGGGATTAAAACAGTCAGGACTGATTAAAAATGGGAGCTAGATGACGGGGGATGGGCGCCCCCGGAAAATGCAGTGTGGAAGCCACTAGTAAAGCAGATCCAGGTGGTGAAGGAAGCTATAGAAGGGGCAAGTGGTGAAGGAGATAAGGATAAGGAGGTAGCTGACGCCTGGGAGCGTATGTATGCAGTGGTCCGGGGTGCTGGACAACAGATAGGAGACAGGCGCTCATTGGGAGAGCTATTGTGGAAAACGGAGAGAGAGCATGCTAGGCAGAGGGACGAAGCAGCACGCCAGAGAGCGAGCGCTAATTTGATGCAGAAGTGGGGAAAATAATTACGTACGCAGTTTTGGGCTAAATCGGGGGAAGCCCACGTATATGTTCAACAGATAAGTTGCAAGTAAAGATGTATAAAACAGAAATAAGTACAAAGTAGAAGAGATCAAGTTAGCAGGGGTCTGGATAGAGCATTTGTGCATTTCCATAAAACGTCATTGACAGTAGTGGAAGTGCGGGTTGGTAAATTTAGAACTTTGATAAATCTTAAAATAATGTATTTGAATAAAATATTGTGATTAATAGATTTTATGGATTATAGAGACTAAGTTTAGAGATAAAGGGTATTAAACTACATCTTTGTGAGAAAAATAACAGTTTATAGACAAGAGGTTTTAGTATATGTGTACCCGTAGATAATTGGGTGCAGTGTTAGGGATTTTAGTTAGGAGAGGAAATAAGTAGAAAATAAATAATAATAAAAAATAACAACAAATAATTTAGAGCCACACATCAAGGTGAAGTAGCTACAGTCAGGGAGAGAATTCAAAAAAAAAAAAAAAAAAAAAGAATAGAGCATGAGTTGACTGTGAGGAATTCTGTTAATTTTTAGACAGGAAAACAGTTCAAGTGACAGTAGAGTGCAGAAAAGCATTAAAATGCAGGCCCCGGTAAAGGCAGCAGAAACACCAGTACAGCAGTTGGGGAGAGAGCACCCCCTGCTTAAAGCGAGGATAGAAAAGATGTCTAAAAAGTGGGGGAATAGAACAAAGGCCCTGGTAACTAAGTGGCCTAAAGGGGGCACATGGGATGTGGCAGTGTGTGAGGAGATGGAGACTCTGATAAAGTATCATAAGGCTAATAAGAACACAGAAAGGCGTAAAAAGAAAAGGAGTGAGGAACTGGAGGTACTGAGGTTATTTAAAGCAAAGGGAGAGGCCTGGAGAAGGGAGCAGAAAGCCATGAGAAAGGCACTAAATGAGAAGAAGGGGCGTGAGAAAGAAGAGATGAGGCAGGAAGAAATATGGCCACTGTCATATCAAAGTCAGTGTCCGTTAGTGGAAGCCCCCCCTCCTTCATACAAGGGTCAGTTTCCAGTAATAGAGGGGAAGGTAGAATTCAGAGGTGAGGTGACACAGAAGGATGAAGGAAGTAGGGAGCAGAAAGGAACGGCAAGTTGTTTAGATGGATACAGGGCAGTGAGTGCATTGCTGCGGCAGGCAGTGCAGGAAGGACTGCGAGGGAGTGAGAGAAGAACAGAAGGCCAGGCATGGGGCCTGAGAAACAAGGGAGTGAGATAAAGGTGGGGTACGGAGCAAGTGGTAGTAATGCAGAAGGGCTGGTGCATCTGCTGGACACCCCTAACCCTCCATCTAAAGGATGGAGTCAGTTTCAGGAGAAGGAGACAGAAACAGAGAGTGAGGAAGGAGTAGAGGAAGATAATGCAGATCATAGAATAGTGAGAAGCAGGAGGGCTGTGAAGCCCCCACCAGGGACACTCCGATGCTTCCGCTGAGGGTGAATGGAGCACAGACACAGTATGTGCCATGGGCAGGACAAGATCTGGAGGGCCTGATTCTCAGACTCCCAGTTCTGGCAGAAGGGGCCGGAAAATGGATAAAAGCATTTGAGGAGGAAACTATGGGTCGGCTCCTGGGGATGGGGGACATAAAGGCGGTTCTGGCTTGTGTTTTGGGGGTAGACGGAATGGAGAGACTGCTGCGAAGCAATGGCCTGGCAGCGGCGACAGGGACTCCTGTGAATGATGCATGTCACTCTGACGGTTACTGTGCTAACTGCTGGCATCAGCTGCGACTAATGTTTCCTCCACGGCTGAGTGTGGTTGAAATGAAGGTGGAGCCCATCAAGGAGGGGGAGAGCCCAGCTGCCTATCTGCAAGCTCAAGAAAAGCGGTGGCGCACTGAGAAGGAGCAGGACCTGCAGAATCCGGCATTCAGAGAGAGGAGAAGGACTTTGCTAAAGAGTGTGAGAGGGAACTGACAAAGAAATGGAATCAGATGCAGCTGGAGGAGCTGACCGCTAAAAAGAAAAAAGTCCAGGCACCAGTGGTCTCTCCAGACCCAAGCCCCGGGGGCAGCCTGTGGACAACCGACAGTCTCCTGTCGCTGGGGCCCCCCATGATACTAATTGGCCTCAGGTCCCTAATTGGAACAGAGTGAGTAGATACAATGGATGGGGGTTTCCTCAAAGGGCACCCATTTACCCACAAATTTGATGATCCCAGACTCTGGAGAGATTGGGGAACAGGCTGGTTCAGCTGGTGTGCTGGAGCTGTGATCAGCCAGGACACACCTGCATGTTCCAAAATCTTGTTTAGTGGAAGTTCAGATATGTTACAAACATGTAAATATGCCCATACTAATATTAGAGCATATCCCAGTGAATTTGTCAGGCAGAGATGCTTTGTGTCAGCTGCAGATAGACATACAATGTACAGAGGGGGGCGTAGAGGTGCTCAGTGGACAGTACAGCCTTCTGCGACAAAATTTGTTGTTCAATAGGGGACAGCATAGTTCATACGGGATTGAAGATGTTACTGATAAAGTTGGGGAAATTCTAGAACAGTGGGGCCCATTTATACAGGAACAATATAGCAATAGGCTGAATTGAACATAGAACAAACATACTTGTTTGTTGCAATGGAGAGATTTCAGTGTGAGGGAATGCAGGCTGCTACCGAAGGTGAGTTGGTGAGAGTCAGTGGAGTGAGCAGAGTATGTAGGAGACTTAAGAGGTTTGTGGCTGTGGAGCATGATAGGAGTGCAGTGTGAAGGGAAATAAAGTGTAGAGGAATGTTGGCAGGAGACAAAATGTGGAGGTTAGTTTATGATTTGTGTGCAGCGAAATAGTTAGTGGAGGATCAATCAGTGGGAGATCCCAGTCCTCACACCCTGCTAACAGATGTGCCACCCAGTGCAGAGTGGTTCACAGTTGTGGATTTGTAGATGGCATTTTTCAGTGTGTCCCTAACACAACAGTCACAGTTTTTGTTTGCGATCACCTATAGGGGTCAGCAGTTCATCCATGCGAGGATACTGCAAGGATGTGAACACATGCTTAGGGCAGATTTAGATGGATTGAATTTAAGAAGCACATTGCTACAATATGTGGGTGATCTGCTCTGTGTTATATACACAGGCACTGAAGCCACCGTTGCTGAAGGTCTTAGCGAAAGGGGGGCTTGAGGTGCACGAAGCTAAGCTGCAATACTGATAAGAACAGGCTGCATGCTTGGGGGGTGAGTTCAGCCACGGGAGGGGCCTTATGAGGCCTCTGTGTGGACACAAAGGGGATGTTAAGGACTCTGAGGGTCTGTTTCACGACCGTGATGGATTTTTGGTTGTGCCTTTGTCGTGTGGTTGACACCTTAATAATGCATGTGCATGGTCTTGACCATTGCGCAAGGGGGGAGTGCTATGAAAAGAAAAAAACAAGGTTTATGAGTTGAAGTTGTACATGGGGTGTCTAACTCAAATATACAAAGTTATTTTCAAGCAGGAAGAGGGGAAAGCAAGACGGCAAGAGAAGAACAGACACAGGAGGTTTGCAGGCAGGGTATGCAGTGGTGGCCAGACAAGGCCAAGATTATGTAACCTTGAAGGCAGACAGACTGGGGGGAGCCCAGTCAGCCCAGAGAGCCGAGGTGATAGCGGTTATCGAGGCCCTGAAATTAGCAGAAGGGAAAGAAGTTACCATATACTCAGACTCAGCATATGCTGTAGGCGCAGTGCATGTGGAACTCAGCCAATGACTGAGGGCAGGATTCTTGACCGCGGGAAACAAGCCAATAAAACACGAAGCAGAAATGAGGGAATTGGCAAAGGCCTTGATGCTTCCCAAAAAAGTGGCAGTGGTCAAGTGCAAGGGACATGAAGGGTTAGGAACAATGGTAGCGAAAGGAAATCAGGCCGCAGATGAGGAAGCAAAGAGGGTCACAGGGTACGTGATGTCCAAACAGATGATCACGGTAGAGGAGGAAGTTCACCCGAATTACAGACTGACCCTAGAGAAAGCGTTGGGATTGAG
The DNA here is from genome assembly GCF_048594095.1 of Paramormyrops kingsleyae. Taxonomy (NCBI): domain Eukaryota; kingdom Metazoa; phylum Chordata; class Actinopteri; order Osteoglossiformes; family Mormyridae; genus Paramormyrops; species Paramormyrops kingsleyae. The sequence continues at coordinate 67,748 of NW_027326012.1, forward strand.
ACATGCGTTCGGAACTGTGTATCATCCGCAGTCCCAGGGAAAAGTGGAGCGAATGAACCAAACAATAAAACAAAAATTGGCAAAAAATCTGCGCGCAGACCAAAATGAATTGGGTTGACGCTTTACCACTGGCAACGATGTCAGTGAGGTGTTCCATGAACAGGGGGACCGGGTTCACCCCCTTTGAGCTCCAGACAGGCAGGCAGTTCCCAGGACCCCAGAAAGGGTTAACCTGGACCCCCGACGAGGAGGGGGAGCAAAATCCTAGAGCATATTATGATTGTTTGCAAGGTCTCGTTGCAGATTTCTCTAAACAGATCCAGGAGGCGAGACCAGAGAACCAGCCAGCCAAACCACACACGGCGGAGTGGGTCCTACTGAAAGTCATGAAACGGAAGTGGTCAGAGCCCAGGTGGACGGGCCCCTTCCAGGTTACGGAAAGGACGTCACACGCGGTTCGTCTGAAAGGCAAACGCGACACGTGGTTTCACTGGAGCCAGTGCACGGCTACAGAGGACCCAGGGAGAACCACAGCAGAGATCCAGGAGGCCCTGAGGGAAGGAACCTAGAGCGTCAGTTCGACTGAACTAGACGCAACTCAGGTCTCAACAGAAAGGGCAGAATAATCCCCTGACCTGAGCAACCAGAGCAGGGTAGTCCACCCCTGCTCCAACGACCAGAAAGAACAAAAGCACCTCATCCACCGCCAGACAACGCTAGGACCAGGATGAAGATCAAGATAAAAAGGGGAATGTTGGGGGGAAACAAGTGTGTTACGTGTGATGCTTAAAATGCTTAAAGTGTTAATGATTAGTGGTTTGTGAGCCATGCCAGCCATGGACCCCGAAGGGGGGCCGCGCCTGTGGCGGGCTGGGACTGGAATTTCCCTGAAGCTCAGGGTTTTTGCCCTCCTTCCTAGGCTGGATGGACAGATTGTGTGTAGAACTCTTTGGAGTCCTAAAGGGGGGAGTGTGCGCTATGTTTGGGGAAGAATGCTGTACTTACATTCCCAACAACACAGCACCAGACGGCTCAGTGACCAGGGCACTCGAGGGTCTCCGGACCCTCTCCAAAACAATGCATGCACACTCCGGGATCAATAACATTTGGGATGCTTGGCTGACCTCAGCGTTCGGACAGTGGAAAGGCTTAATGGGCTCGCTTTTATTATCCTTTGCTACTTTTGCTGCGATTTTAGTTACTTGCGGGTGTTGTTGTATTCCCTGCCTGCGCGCACTGTCAGTTCGTCTCATCACTACCGTGATAGAGAAGCGGGATGGCACCTATGCGCGGATGATGCCTCTCCTGCCTGTTGGGCCGGAGAGGGGCACAGGTCATTTGGACAGTTTTGACCTACGACTCCCCCGCCAATAGGGTGATCTCCTTGCGGAGACCAAAAGGGGGAATGCAAAATTTCATAAATAAGGGAAAATATTACTAATCAGCATAATCAGGGTGATCTCCTTGCGGAGATCAAAAGGGGGAATTGAGGGAATAATTAATAAAATAAAGGGAATGATTCTATAAGGCTGTAACTAGTCAAAACAAGAACTGACTGGCGCGCCGGCAAGCCAAGGCTACCTAATCGGAACAGATAGGGGGGGCGACAGAGAACATCAGCGGCCCCTACTTATCTTTTAGCCTTCCAGAAGGCCAAGAACAGTACGAGCCGGCTGGAACCACACATGTGGTTGTCACGTACACGGAAGGTACCGAGAAAGGGGGGGGGGATGCCCAAAGGGCTTTAAAAGGGATACAACTGATACATATGGCAGAGCCTCCTCCTGTACATGCTGAATGTATGTTAGATGGCCGCTCCCGGATTGCAATCTGTCAGACAATAAACCGGTGATTTGCAACTTCTCCCCGTGTCAGCTGTGAATCTCTTCTCATCCACGGACCCGGTGGAGACGCCGTGCTCCAACAGAAGTTGTCCGAAAAGCAACAGCTGATGGCAGATTTAACACTCGGCAAAGCAGTCGAGCTCATTAGGCAATCCGAGCAAGTGAAAGAGCATGTAAACAAGCAGACAGCATGCAGCACGCAGCTCAATGAAGTAGCCAGAAGCCGACAGCATCATGGTGGTGAGAAGGGTAGACCCAAACGAGGCGGGAACTTGCAAAACTCAAGTTCTAAACAGAATGGAAATTTTAGTAGGTTACGATGTAAAAGATGCGGAAGAAGCCACGGGAAAGAGGATTGTCCTGCGAAAAATGCAGAATGTCGAAAATGTAAAAAGAGGGGCCACTTCGCAGCAGTTTGTCACACACGAGAAGTTAATGACGTATGCACGTCACTAGATGGCGCCGTTGCAACACATTTCTTAGGAGAACTGAGGAAAAGTGTTGAAAGTAATAAGGCATGGACAGTTTCACTCCCTATACATGGAACGGAGGTGGAGTTTAAGATTGATACCGGTGCAGATATCAGTGTAATATCAGAAAAGACCCTTTAAAGCCTAAAGCACCAGCCTCAGTTAAAGTTTGCCAAAGTAAACCTGGAAAGTCCTGGTGGAAAACTACATTGTAAAGGACAGTTCATAGCCACAACTGCCATAAAGAATAGACAGTTCAAGTTCAAAGTGTTTGTAGTTACCGGACCTACTGTGAACAACCTTCTTGGTCGTGAGGCATCAGTTGAAATGGGTTTGATAAAGAGATTGGAAGACCTGAAGTCAGCCGCTCCTGAAGAGGTCGGACTGTTAAAGATAAAACCAATAAAGATCCACTTAAAGGGCAACGCTATCCCATACAGTATAGCCACAGCCAGACGTGTGTCTGTGCCCATGCTCCAAAAAGTCAAAAAGGAACTAGAGCGAATGGTTCAGTGCGGTATCATTGAAGAAATAAAAGAGCCTACGGAGTGGTGCGCTCCAATGGTTGCTGTGCCCAAGAAGAATGGACAGATACGCATCTGCGTAGATCTGAAACAGCTTAACAAGGCCGTTAAGAGGGAAAGATACATGCTTCCCTCAAATGACGATATCCTTCCAAGATTAGCACATGCCAACATTTTTTCACTTCTGGATGCAGCAAGTGGATTTTGGCAGTTGCCATTAGATGAAGACAGTGCTAAACTGACAACCTTCATAACTCCGTTTGGAAGGTATTTTTTTCCGTAGACTTCCGTTTGGCATTACTAGTGCCCCAGAAATATTTCAGAGGGAAATTTCTGAGCTGTTGAAGCATCAATCAGGAGTAGCCATTTTCATGGATGATATCCTTGTCTATGGAAACTCTAATGAAGAACATGAGAAAAGACTTCAAAGCACATTGAGGACGATTCATGAAGCAGGCTTGGTGTTGAATACAGAGAAATGTCTACTGGGACAAAACCAACTCCGCTACCTAGGCCACTTTATTTATAAGGAGGGCATACGTCCAGATAAGGCCAAGATTAAGGCCATATCGCTTCTAGAGCCGCCTAATAACACCTCAGACCTGAGAAGGATGCTAGGCATGGTTCACTATCTCGGCAGGCATGTTCCACACTTATCAGAGGTAACACAGCCTCTTAGTGAGCTGTTGAAGAAAGAGACAGCGTGGACCTGGGGCCCTGCACAGTTCAAAGCCTTCATCTCAGTGAAGCGTTTACTCACAGAGGCACCTGTGCTTGCATTCTATGACGTTACTAGATCCACTATAGTGAGTGCGGACGCTAGTAGTTATGGCTTAGGTGGAGTCCTCCTACAGGACCACGACGGAGTGCTGAAGCCAGTTGCTTATTGTTCAAGAGTCCTAACTGATGCTGAAAAACATTATGCCCAAATTGAAAAAGAGTGTCTTGCTGCTGTGTGGGCCTGTGAGAAATTCTAAAGATTCCTTTATGGTCTAGAGAACTTTACCCTTCAAACTGACCACAAGCCTTTGGTTCCACTAATTAATGCCAAAGATCTTAATTCAGTTCCACTGAGGTGTCAAAGACTGCTCCTGCGAATGATGCGCTACAACCCTGTAGCGGTATATGTGCCAGGTAAGCAGCTGGTGCTGGCCGACACACTCTCAAGACATCCTCAAGCGGTGGTCACTGCAGAAGTCTGTGAGATGATAAGAGAGGTAGAGGCCCATGAAGAAGCTGTATGCAATGAGTGGCCTATTTCATCCACAAAACTGGACATGGTGAAGGCTGAGACAGGAAACGACAGAGTCCTGGAACAGGTAATACGCTATGTGAATGATGGCTGGCCTAAGTATGCTTCCACCATTCCACATACAGTGACACCATACTATAAAGAAAGACAGCACTTGTCTTATTCTGAAGGGTTAGTTTTGTATTGCGACAGAATTGTAATTCCACACAGCATGCGTACTGACGTACTTCAGATGATTCATGGTGGCCACCAGGGCATTGGAAAATGCCGAGCCAGTGCCCAAATGAGCGTTTGGTGGCCAGGATTAGGGAAAGAAATTCAGCAGCTAGTCGAAGGCTGCAAAGACTGTCAGGAATCAAGGGTAACACAAAGGAGAGAACCTTTGATTACTACTCCATTACCTACACGCCCATGGGAGAGAGTAGGAGCCAATATTTGTGAATTCAACAAACAGCACTATCTGGTAGCTGTAGACTATTTTTCACGGTATATAGAAATAGCTCATCTTCCAGACCTGTCCGGAGAGACAACTAAAGAATATGTTTGCAAGGTGGGGCAGTCCAAATGTTCTCGTTACGGATAATGGACCACAATTCTTGGGAAGAGCCTTCCAGGAATTTGCAAAAGACTATGACTTTAATCATGTCACGACCAGTCCCCACCATCCTCAATCTAATGGAGAAGCAGAGAGGGCTGTACAGACTGTAAAGAAAATCTTGAGGCACTCAGACCCATTTGCTGCCCTGTTGAGTTACCGAGCCACCCCTCTCCAAGCCACTGGTGCTAGTCCAGACCAGCTGATGCTGGGCAGACAGGTAAGAACAGCAATCCCGATGCTGGAGTCTAACCTGTAGCCATCGTGGCCTGACTTCCAGCAGGTGAGAAGAGCTGACAAGAAAGCTAAGCGTGGTTATAGGCGCAATTACAATAAGAAATTTGGCGTTAAACAATTACCTGAGCTTATTCCTGGAATAACAGTTGCAATGAAGCTTGATGGCGAACAAGGATGGAAGAAGTCTGGTCGAGTCCTCAGGATGTGTGACACACCGAGGTCTTACCTCATACTAACTGAAAAGGGGGTGCTCCGTCACAATCGACGTCATCTAGGGCCTATAATGGATACGGCAGTAGAAACACCTACGCTGGAACCACAGACTCCCCAGCCGGTTGCACAGCCAGTCTTAGACGTTCCTCCTGAACAGGAATTCACAGAAGGGCCACCTGCAGCAGAGGTTTTGTCAACCCCGGCAAAGACACGCTGTGGCAGAGTTGTCAGACCTCCAGAGAGATATAAAGACTTTGTGTAGAATATTTCTTCTGTTAGTTAAAATAGCTAATTAAACTTAGTGAGCTATGTTGTGAGGAATCTGTGTAGGAACAAAGGTAAGAAGGAAAAACAAACTGTGTTCATATTGAAAGGAACCCTAGGAGTTCTGATATGCCCCAACAGCTACTTTATTTGTCAGGATGTTTTGTTAACTCAAAGGTAGGGTGATGTGTTGTGAGGATCTATTTTGTCATGCACCTTTATTCCAAATAAGGATGCGTTAGGATCGAAGGTTGCTGGGGTATTGGTCCGCCAAGTACGGTAAAGGTTTCTGACCTGCTGTTAATAATAAACAGTTAGAGTTACGTGGTGGTGTCTGTCTCCTCAACGACACAACAACGTCACATTTGTTCGGAGCCCCTAAGACAGAGGTCACTAACAGGCGGACCGCGGTCCGGGTCCGGACCCAGAAGCTGTCCCATACGGACCCGGACCGACTGCCAAAACATTTAGTTATTATTTAAAACCTGACGGGGCGTTTTTATTTTAACCGGCGCAGCGTTTGTAGTCTTTTCGGTAGTGGTTTAGCAGTAGAACCGCCGTTTGCCACGCCAATGAACGTCAAACGCCTTTGACCGCCAAGCAAGACATATAGATCGGCGTATGCAGCCCTTTGTCTACGCTAATGTGCAGCAGCGAAGCTAACACCCGCAAACAAAAAGCGTAATGTTCCTAACAGAGTGGCTGCGCTCTCCTGAAATTGTAAAGCTGAAAAGTTTTCAAATACAGTATGTATTATATAACACGTTGGATAAATAGACGTAGTTTATTGTTGATTTCATGTTCGTTGAAGTTTCTGCATTTTAACATATGTATAAAGTAATGTTATCTGATATATAAATAAACTCATGTGAAACAAAAAATGTACGTTTTCAGGGTTGTCAAATCTCAAGCATCTGGCATGACACTCACGCTTTCAGACTCATGCTGGAAATCTTACAGCAAGATTATATATTCCATTATAAAACCTAAAATTAGCTACGTCAACAGTGTATTTACACGGTTAAATACAAAAGCAGACTATTTACAAGGTAAGAACTGTTACATGTGTGCAGACATCTCGAATTGAAAATCTCACTCCAGCCAGCTGGCCGAAGTTCTACAGTATGTCATGTGACAATAAATGTCAAAATGTTTTTGATTTGTACTGAATTAATTTGATTTGACAGTCAGGTACTGATTACATACAATGTTGATGCAACTAATAGGCTATATCACACTATTAAATAGTGTGACGGCCCTTTCGGTCTGTCAGTCCCGCCCACTCTTTACCTGTGTTCTTGTCCCTGTTTGAGTAGGTGATCAGGCGCAGGTGTGCCGTGTGAAGCGCTAATTGGGAGGGGTATGAAAAGACCTGAGGCTACTCTGGAGGAGGCCCCCCCTTTTGTCCCTCCTTTGGCACTTTGGTTTGGTTATGTTTTTGGACATCTTTAGACTTTTGCTTTATTTACCTATTTTTGACTTTGTACCCACTTATGATTTTTCTTTAAATAAATACTTTAATTGATTATTTGATTGCGTGGGGTTTCCTTTTATGTTGCGCTGCCGTTGAGCCAGACGGTTAGACATTATGATCTTCCGGACCTTTGCTTCAAGAATTTCTCTCTAACTGGACCTCTTTAAATTTTAGTTGAATACCCCTGCCCTAAGTGGTCAGGGTGGGAAATTTTTTTTTAAAATAATTTTGCTTTCCCTCACAAATCTTTTACAATCCCTTGCAATCAGCCAGGTGCAACAGCTCGTTAAGGTCTGCAAACACTCTTATAACTGCAGACTCATTTGTATAATTAGACTTGTACAGGTATTTGTTTTAGAAATGCAAATTACAGGGCGATTCCATATTTTTTTCCTCAACATTGAATGATTTCATATTTATTTCCTCTACTGGATCTAAAAAAAAGATGTGCCATTAATTACAACAATGTCATATATACAGTATATATATATATATATATTTTTTTTTTTGGAGGTGTGTTTTAGAAAGCCAGAATGTTCAGCTGTTAGGTAAAATAGCTTTGTGTCATATCTCTGATTTGTTTTTGGACTACAAAGTAAAACAACACACTGAACGTCCTCCAAAAGTAGTGATTCCATATTTTCTGCCAGGGGTTGTAATATAATAGATTATTGGTAGCCAAAAGTAATCCTAGCAATGCCCTAGTGTACCAAAAAGCAGATACACCAGTCACCAAGCCAAGGCATTAGTAGTAGACCTGAAATGATCCCACCCCTTTAACCAATCCTGCAGTACCAATTGTTCCATAGAATCATTACCTACTGCAACATTTCATGACCAACTTTCACAGTCCTTCAACATTACATCTCAAGCCTCAAGCAAAAATAAACTCAGACAGGCAACTGAACATAAAGAAATCCTGTATCTTGTAGCTCCACTTAAGAAGATAAAGATAGAGATAAGAAAACTGCCCCGCAGTACTCTGATCATACAAGTGAACTTAAACAGGCTTCACTCAAGCTAGTCGGTACATGGCGCTCAACTAAACTAGAAGTTTTCAGATCCACCTGCAAAGAGAGCCCCTCTAAATACAGACAAGCACTAGTGACTGCTAATCTATGTATCTCTCCAAACTTAGAACAAAAACAATCCTGAATTCTTGTTTGAATCTACAGTATGTCTAGGTTAACAAAGAATGCTTCAATGTTATGCTCACAAGCCCCATAAGCTCTTAGGAGTGATGACTTTATTCCATTTTTTAATATTAAAATAACTAACCCTCCTCGCCTGCTTCAATCAGAAGGAGCTGTATATTTACTAATACTGAGAGCAGAAAGTACTATGGCAGCCTGCAGACCGTTCTCTTACAGAGCTCCGTAGCTGTGGAATAGTCTTCCAGCTGATGTCCAAGATTTAATATTCAACTCGAGAATAAAAACATACTTCTTCAGTCTAGCTTATAGAGACTCTAGCTCTACCTCTAGCTAACTGCTCACCCCCAGTTAGACCTATAGTGTGAGGCATAGAGCTGGGTGGGGATCGGTGCCATTGGCTTTGGATGAACTGAACTGTCAGTGCTGTCACTCTAGCTTCACACTCCCTTGTGGAATTGGAGTGCTGACGTTCAGGGACTCCCCATGCCTGTGTTCCTACTTGCCTCTCCCTCCTACTTATGCTGCCATAGCCATATCTGCCAGAATTTACATATTGCACTCACCTAACTGTTTGCACTGCCTCTAGTCTCCCCCTCCTGGAGTGTGCTGCCTGGAGACCCCCACGAAAAAAAAGAAAACTATTACGATATTCTGCCCACCCTGCTGACTGTAAAGCCTCTACTACCTTTGATGTTCTTCTGGCCTGCCCTTCTGCCTGTGTCACCTCTCCTGCCTGCCCTGCTGCTGTACCACTCTTCATTCTGCTGTCAGAAGCAGCACCAGCAATTGCACGCTATCAAACTGAGACTCAAATTGTAAAATTTGGACAGTGTAAATTTTTTTCCATCTTGTTCATTTGACTTCCTCTGCCGGCACCTGGAGGATGGTCTCTCTTTGAGTCTGATTCCTCCCAAGGTTTCTTCCTTCTATGGAGTTTTTCTTGCCACTATCACCTCTGGCTTGCTCACTGGGGGTTTTGGGCAGAGATAATGTAAAGCGCTTTAAGAAGATGTAATGCTGTGTAAAAGCACTATACAAATAAAACTGAACTGAAAAAGTTATAACAGCCTACCTTATAATATGGAGAAAGAAACACAGAAATAAATGAAGAAATGTGTAAATAAAGAAATAAATTATAAAATGTGTATTAGTCCACCATAAATTGCCAGCCATCTAGATAACCACTGAAGCATGTCAATAATCAGCTTGAAGTATCTCCTCTACTGTGATACAAAAAAACAGAATTAAATCTGACACGTAAAGGCTTTAGAACAATGGCAAAAGCTAACTGACCTTCATTATGCTGGCCTGATGAGCCCAAGGTAGAAAAGAAACAGTAGGTGTTAACCTGGTTCCTAATGCCACAACCACCAAGAAATAGCTCCAAGTAAACAGCAACGTCTTCGAAGTGTAGGAGGAGGGCAGGAGCTCAATGGTAGTAGGGAGAGAAACCCTGGGATTGCTGTTGAGGCTGCTGGGATAGCTGTACTGTTCGGGAGTGGTGTAGTCGCTGTGTGCACTTGTGTTGTGTTGTGCGCCTGTTGAAGCGGTTGATTTGATTTGAATTATCTGTAAAGTATATTTGAGTGTTTGTGTGCCAGCGCGGTTACGTGGGTGGTTGTTGTTTCATTTTTAACTTTTACTTTTACGTGTGTACTTGTCTGTCCTTATTAATTGACAGCGTGAGTGTTACCGACAGCTGCGGGCGCGAGCGGCGTTTCTGTGTGCGTCCTTCGCATCAAACACCCGCGGGTAATATTATCGAACATCGGTAACATTAACTTTAAAAGGACAGTTGCTCCGGAGCTTTGCTCGGTCGCCGGTCGGGGCCGGGAGGACATTTTCCACTTTTTTTCCCGCTCCGGCAGTAGCCTGCTTTGAGAGGGTTTTTTGTGGTTTTTTGGCCTCCCTTGAGCAACTTCGCTATAGTTTAGCTAAACGTGGTTCAGCAGGAAGTTAATCTCGGGTAAGTAATTGTTAATTTGGTTATTTAAAAAGTTTAATTTAAAGGTTGTTATCGCTGACGCTGCCGGATAATTTATAATAAAGTACCGATTTAACGCAAGTGTTAATTTAGTGTTTTAGTGTACTCGGCACTTTGTTTTAACTATACGTTAATTAGATCAACTAAAAGTTTAAATACTCAATATTAATATACTGGGCTGGGAGTAAAGGACGGGGACATAGAGAGTTAGGTAATTATGGGGCCAGCTCAGTGTTGTGTTTGCAAGATGTTTGCCCTTCTGGATGCTTGCATCCAGTCGGACTTCGTCTGCGAGCGATGTAGGTTAGTTGACTCACTCATGGTCCAGGTTCGTGACCTAGAGGAGCGGCTGGCTCTCATCCAACATAACAATGAGTTAAAGGAGAGAGTTAATACGCCTTCTAGGGAGACTGTGTGTACTGTGTGTAGGTCGAGAGAGCTGGGTGAACGTAGGTCGTAGACGTAGAAAAGGGCGTACACAATTCACAGAGGCGGCATCACCTGAAGTAACGGTGTCTAACCGCTTTCAGGTGCTTCCAGCTTTGGAGCCGGAAGAGACTGGGGAGGCAGGTGGGCCCTTGGGCACCAAGGAGCCGCCTAACCCCAGTAAGAGGGAGGTTGTGGTAGTAGGGGATTCAATTATAAGAGGTGTAGATAGTTATGTGTGCACCCGTGATAGAGGGTCCCGTACAGTGTCTTGCCTGCCTGGTGCCCAGGTAGGGGACCTTCCAGATCGAGTGGACAGGCTTTTGGCCCCAGCCGGGGTGGATCCAGTGGTCGTGGTGCATGTTGGCACCAATGACATAGGAAAGGGCAGGAGGGCTGTTCTGCAAGATAAATTTATAGAAGTCGCGGATAAGCTTAGAAGAAGAACATCCACGGTGGTATTCTCTGGAATACTTCCCGTGCCACGTGCAAGTCAGGCAAAGTTAGCTGAGATAAGGGGATTAAATGCGTGGCTAAAATGGTGGTGTAGGAAAGAGGGGTTCAGGTTTATGGGGCACTGGAAGACCTTCTGGAACAGGTGGGACCTGTTCAAGCCGGACGGGTTGCATCTGAACCATAGGGGAACCAGTGTATTGGGGAGGCGGATGTGCAGAATAGTTGAGGAATGTTTAAACTAGGGACTGGGGGAGCAGGGAGGTCAGTTATGAATTTATGTCGGGAGAGACGGATAGCCCAAATAAATATTAAAAGTAGACACTGTAAAAGGCCTACCATTAGTGGTCTGTATTTGAATGCTAGGAGTATTAGAAACAAAATTAATGACTTAGAGGCTTTAATTTCTTCAGACAATTACGACATTATAGGAATAACTGAAACATGGATGAGTGACAATGATGGTGATGAATATAATATGGATGGTTATACGTTGTTCCGTAGAGACCGGATAGGCAAGAAGGGAGGTGGTGTTGCAGTATACGTAAAAGAAAACTTGCAGGCAAGGGATCTCACTGATAAAAATAAAAATTCAGAAGCTGTATGGATAAAACTTGAGGCTAAAGATTCAAATGGCCTAATTGTCGGGGTTTGTTATAGAGCACCTAATGTAACTGTAGAGGAAAGCAGAATGTTATATGATGATATCAGGATTATGAGTAATAAAAATGATGTGGTGGTTATGGGTGATTTTAATTTACCTGGGATACAGTGGGACACAGTCTCTGGCTCTTCTGTAAATGAACTTGAGATGGTGGAATTAGTACAGGATTGTTTTTTACTCAGTTTGTTAATACTCCTACCAGGGGAGAAGCCCTTCTTGATCTTGTTTTCTGTAATAACCAGGATAGGATTGGAAAATTAGAGGTTTTAGACCCATTGTACGGTAGTGATCATAACATGGTTAAATTCGAGGTTAATTTTAGTGTCCGAAGAGCAAAGTCGAAATTAAAAGTATACAATGTTAGGAAGGCTAACTTTAATGGTATGAGACGGAAATTAGAAACTGTAAACTGGACAGAGTTAAATAGCAAAACAGTTGAAGAGGCATGGGAATTTTTCAAAAGCACATTGTCGCAAGTGCAAGAGGACTTCATACCTGTTTCCAGCAAAACTAAATCTAGGAAACGACAACCAAGGTGGTTTACTAAGGAAATTAAGAATAAAGTCAGGAGGAAAAGGGCTCTGTTCCACAATTGGAAAATAACTAATGATTCCAAAATTAAGCAGGAGTATCTAAAGTCTACAGGCAGAGTTAAAAAATGACATTAGGCTATCCAAGAGGGATGTAGAAAGAAAAATTGCATTGGAGGCTAAGCATGACAGTAAAGGTTTCTTCCAATATTTTAACTCCAAGAGAGCACTAAAAGCAGAAATCACTAATTTGCAGGATAGTAAGGGACTTATAATTGATAACGAAATTGATATAGTAAATGAGTTTAATGATTATTTTTCAAGGGTGTTCACAATAGAGAACACAAGTAACTTACCACCAATTAATACGAATACAGCATCGTCTATGACTAATATATGTATAACTGAGGTTGATGTGATACTAAGCCTAGCTAAACTCAAAATAAATAAATCGCAGGGGCCTGATGGCATCTTACCTATAGTCTTAAAAGAGATGAGGGATATTATCAGCCAACCTTTAACTTTAATATTCCAGAAATCGTTATCTGCGGGTGTGGTACCATCAGATTGGAAGCATGCTAAAATAACACCCATATTCAAAAAAGGGGATAGAAATAATCCAGCAAACTATAGGCCAATCAGTTTAACTAGCATTACTGGAAAAATAATGGAAGCTATAATTCAAGTGAAAATGGTAGATTACCTAGATGCAAATAACATTATAAAGGATAGCCAACATGGATTTAGGAGAGGTAGATCCTGCTTAACGAATCTACTTGAGTTCTTTGAGGAAGCTACAAGTGAAATTGATCACAAAAAGGCCTATGATGTGATTTACTTAGATTTCCAGAAGGCCATTGATGTTGTCCCCCACAACCGGCTCTTGCTAAAGCTTAAAGATGCAGGGATTTTAGGAACTGTGGCAGCTTGGATCAAAAACTGGCTAACTGACAGGAAGCAGTGAGTAGTTATTAGAGGCACAATGTCACAGTGGGCCTCCGTTCATAGTGGGGTACCGCAGAGTTCAATTTTAGGACCACTATTGTTCCTAATTTACATTAATGATATTGATACAAATACATACAGTAAACTGGTTAAATTTGCAGACGACACCAAGGTGGGCGGTGTAGCAGATACTGATCTAGCAGCAGAGAGGCTTCAACGGGATCTGGATTTAATTAGCGAATGGGCTGATACTTGGCAGATGAAATTTAACACAGCTAAATGTAAGGTAATCCATGCAGGGAGCAGAAATATAAAATACAGATATTTTATGGGTTCCACTGAAATAAAGGTAGCTGATTACGAGAAAGATCTCGGTATGTATGTTGATGCTTCCATGTCCCACTCTCGCCAGTGTGGGGAAGCAATAAAAAAGGCGAACAGAATGTTAGGTTAAATCTCTAGGTGTGTGGAGTTTAAGTCAAGGGAGGTTATGTTACACTTATATAATTCCTTGGTAAGACCCCACCTAGAATACTGTGTGCAGGTTTGGTCACCATACCTCAAGAAGGACATTGCTGCCTTAGAAAAGGTGCAACGAAGAGCTACGAGAATGATTCCTGGTCTTAGAGGAATGTCTTATGAGGAGAGGTTAGCGGAACTGAATCTGTTTCGCCTTGAGCAAAGGAGACTAAGGGGGGATATGATTCAGGTCTATAAGATTCTAACGGGTCTGGATGCTGTTCAGCCAAATGACTATTTCAATATTAGTCTAAATACTGTTCTTATGTTTGGGGGGCAGCCCCCACTTAGTGTAGCAGTGGTGTAAGGACCAGTCAGTATGCCTGCTGAATCCGACTTAATAATCACACATGATAATGATGTGCCCACTCTGCAGGATGGTTGGAAACAGGCCCCAGCGGTGTCCTGTAGGAGCTGAAGTTTACCCCAGAGAAGGGACACCATAAAACTACACTCTGAGCTCAAGATGGCAACCTTTCTCTGCTAACTTAGGTGAAGTAAAAATGATCGATCAAATTGATCAGGGATGTGTAACCTACTATTTCTGCCATCCATCTTGCAAAATTACTTGGAACCAGATATTGTATGCCTGGAAAACAGTAAGAGGAAGCACTTGGAAGGCCAAGCCTTAGTGAAACAGATAGACAAGGATTCCAGGGACATTACAGAGGCAGACCTGGTGAGAAATTAGTGGTGCCAAATAAAACCATCATAGAAACCCCAGACCTGTTCCTCAATAAAAGACCATATGTTGTTACTGCCTAGGAAGATTATGAAAGTATTAAGTAGTATTTTACAGCATACTGAAAAAAAATACAAGAATATGTACTTCCCACTTCAAATGCAAATTTAAATGTAAAATCATGCTTACATTTAAAAGTGCTCATATGGTACTGTGGAGAAGGTTAGAATACAATGGGAAACTCTGCTGAAAGGTTAGAAAGAGAAAGCATGTGTGCTTGTTCATGGTTTGTGAGAATCTGTTCATTAGGCCTAAATGCAAATTAGAGCACAGTCTGGTCCATGACAATGCACACATCAAGCATTTATAGGAAAAAAAAAAAAAGTTGTTTTGCTTACCAGAAAGATGTTCCTGAACTTCATGAGAAAGCTCTAGAAATAATAATAATAATGAGTACACAATTAAAAACATGACATAAAAACAATTCTGGTCCTGCATTATCCTAACAATAAATAGGTTCCATAAAAAAGATGAGGTGGTGGGGGAGGTCCCTCGGTTTAATTCAGCACACTTGTGGGGGGGTCATTGATGTCTGGTGCACTGTGGATCAGGCAGTAGTGAAAGGCAATAGCCTTGGCGGACCAATCATCAACAGTGAGGAGTGAAAACAGTAAACAGAAAATGTCTGCAAACGTTGCTTGAAACATGTTCCATACTCAAGAGGAAACAAAAGCAATATGACCAACCATCTCAAGGCGTATGCATCCTGATATAACGGTTCCTGAACACAGAACAGTCGAACGACTCAAAAAGATAACCGCAGCAAAACAACAACTGTCTATCGAAAATACTTTTGAACAGACCTACCATGCCACTTCAGATAAACACAAGAAAATAACCCGTGCAGTGGAAGCGTTCATTGCTAAAGATTTGCAGCCCTTTTCTGTTGTCGAAGATGTGGGGTTTTGCCACTTAATTAAAACACTTGACCCACATTATGTTGTGTCCTGCCGTACACATTTCAGCGATGTTATAATTTTAAAATGGGCAAAGAAAAAGCTATTTCTGAATTTATGTTTCCTCCAGATTGCATATGGCAGCACTTTTTCTTTTGAAATTGTTTACTTATCTTTTTATACTACTGTATTAAGTATACCAGTAGTCAAGACAAAGAGGCACTAACATTTGTGTTTTTAAGTGTTTTTTGTTTACATTTTGTATGTTTTAATTTTATACATATTTTATACATAAATAAGAGCCAGTTTACCATTTAAAAGTGTTGTGTTTAGTAACTGTTTACTTGAAATAAAGGTGCTATATTTATATTATTTAGTAATTTAGTACAGCAGTGATACTGGAATTTGTTCACTGTGAAATGCAGTTCTTGCTGACAAGCAAAATAAAGATATAATTTTGAGAGAAAAAACATTGTTCTCTATACGCACAAAACATATACCGAAACTGTGGCCCTGTACCGTTACACCCCTAGGTACCACCCCTACTATTTTGAAACAGCCCAGAGATCTTTAATGACTTCAGAGAGTTAGGACCTCAGTTTTAAGTCTCATGCGAAGGACGATAGGCTAACCTTTTGCCCACACCGACACTGTTTCAGCAGCAACCCAGCTTTCCTAGTTGGTAATCCATCCAAGTACTGGCCTAACTTTAGCCAATACAGTGGTATCTCGGTTCTCGAACTTAATCCGTTCCGGACTCCGGATCGAATCCTAAAAAGTTCGAGTTCTGACCTAATTTTTCCCATAACAAATAATGGAAAACCAATTAATTGGTTCCCGGCCCCCCCAAATTACACCTAAATATGTTTTTATTTATTTTTTTTTAAGCATTTTAAACACAAAATGAACAGAATAAAACAAGAAGAGCATCTTTTTCTTAATGGCTTCCAAAATGATAAAGATCTTATCCCAACACTTCCCCAGTCCTGCCCTGATCGTCCGCTCCTTCCGTGTGCCACGCCCCCTCGTTAACCTCGTGTGGGATCCCCATGTGATCAGCTGTTTCTGGTTGTTGTCATTAGTCCTCTGTATTAAGCCCGCGTTTCAGTTGGTTTTCCCAGTTCGATCATTGGGTGCGTTCGACTTGCTTACAGCACTGGCTTAAAGCAACGCATTCTGAACCTTACGCAATGCATTACGGTTAGATGCATTGCGACCTCTCACCCGGCTGCACAAACTGGAACCGCCTCCGTGACGACACACCTTTGCCCTTATTGGCTGAAGAGTTTAGTTACACGCATGACGTTTGTATCCCAGGCAGTTCCAATGCGTAATCTGCTGTTTCTCCAAAATATCACGTAAAGCAGTAAGAACTGGTTTTCAGTTAATTTACCTGGTAAAATAAAGTTTAAATAAATGACATAAATGCTCTAATAGTACACTAAGTTAGTGGTTTATTTATTGTTAGTTACTGTAATGTTGCGCTGCTTTATTTGGTTAATCGTCCAGTCTGTGAAGAAGGCATTCAAGTAATTGCATTGTAGTATGACTCATTTCCTTTTTTTTTTTTTTTTTATTGCCCACCACCACCCCCCCTCTTCGGAGGACAACTTTATTTTACATTACATTCAAGAGTAAAGATTGTGGCCGCTCCGAACTCACCAGACTGCCTTCATTTCCTGGCGTGTACAATTTATATTAGGTCAGCGTTCACAGTTCGACTTCTGATATTCAGATTGAGTTCTAGGTCAAACTGGTTTGTTCGACTTTCAAGAAATTCGAGTTCTAGTGAATTCGAGAACCGAGGTACCACTGTATATAATTTTTTTTTCTTCTAACAGACATTGGTCCAAAGATCAGAGATCATCAAGAGAAAAATTACTAATGAAACCCATACTTATTTATTCAAAGAACCATTTAATGTCAGTTTTTCTTCACTGTTTATCATTTTTCCTACTGCTAACCCTACATTCCGACAACAGTTCATATTCACACAGGCTGTTAGCCAATTATACCTCCCCAATGAGTTCCTGAGCTGTTGTTTTCCTGTGTCTGAGGCTGCTTCCCATCACACATTGTTTGTGATAAACAAAAAAGCATAATATATTTTTATTTGCACATTTTATGTTTCATTGTTTTATTGAGAGGTCATTTTAATTTAAAATTTTGTTCATTGGTTGTGCTGTTGGGCAATCCTGGAACTGTACAGATTTTGTAAAATAACTCACTACATGAGCAGTCTTCTTTCTAGATACTCTTTTACTCTTACTCAAATACTGAGACTGACATTGACCACGGTCGACTTCATTGAATAGCAGCATAAGAGCGCTAATTCAAATGTGAATGCATCTTGCAGTCCTACTTGAGTTGTATTTATACATTTATATTATTATAAGTAACGGTACTTGGGCAGCACGGTGGCACAGTGGTTAGTACTGCTGCCTCACAGTGAGAAGGTTCGGTCCCTGGTCCTTTCTGTGTGGAGTTCGCACGCTCTCCATGTTTGCATGGGTTTTCGCAGGGGACTCCGGTTTTCTCCCACAGTCCAAAGGTGTGCAGGGTAGGCTGACTAGCATTTCTGAAATTGGCCCTGTTGGTGTGTGTGCACCCTGTGGTGAGTTGGCGCCCGCCCAGGGTTGGTTCCCGCCTGTGCTCATTGTTCCCGGGATAGGCTCCGCAACCCCAGTGGGGAATAAGAAGTTACAATAATGGATGGATGGATGGATGGAAAGATGGATGGTACTTTTACCTGGGTAGAGATTTTGGCTACTCTACCTACATCTGGCTGTGGCACTAAGGGGAGCAGGCTGATGAATCCTATAATACCCTTAGATTTCAATTGCCACCCACATTCAATAAAGCTTCCTCAGAATAATAAGTGAAATAATATTATTTTCTGCTATTCTATCCTGAACAAGGTAACCCAAGTGAAAGACAATTCCTGCTTTTATACTGGTCTAGGACAGAGGTGTGACCAGAACATCATGTGTGGGTGGGCATTTGGCTTGTCTGGGGGGGCAAAAATATCCATCCATCCATCCCCATTTTTGTAGGTGGGTCAAATAATAACAACAACTTCGTTTTATATAACATATAAAAGCAAAAATTATGGCATAACTCATAACCGATTGTTCAATAAAAATTAACAGAGGCAATGGAACTTTTATTATTTTTCTGATTGTGTAATCAAATAACTTAAGGAAAACTATGACGATGCTATTTTTTCTTTTTTTATCAGACATCTAATTTTTTTAGGTTTTATTCACCTGACATGTTTCGACGTTCGCTGTCGTCTTCCTCAGAGTGTTACCGGATGTTATCGGTAGCTCATAGGTTATCAGCTGATGATGTTCTTCCTCAGAGTGTTACCGGATGTTATCGGTAGCTCATAGGTTATCAGCTGATGATGTTCTTCCTCAGAGTGTTACCGGATGTTATCGGTAGCTCATAGGTTATCAGCTGATGATGTTCGTGAACATCAGCTGATAACCTATGAGCTACCGATAACATCCGGTAACACTCTGAGGAAGACGACAGCGAACGTCGAAACATGTCAGGTGAATAAAACCTAAAAAAATTAGATGTCTGATAAAAAAAGAAAAAATAGCATCGTCATAATTACTTTAAGACATAATGAATATAATTGAAAGAAAAAAAAACTTAAGGAAAAGTCCCTCCTCCCCACCTTCGTGATTGTGACCACGCATAGCCAGTTCATTGACTGCAAGGAACTGAACGGCCTCCCCAATGCTTTTCACATAATATCTATTCTTTTCTATTTGGGTTGTACCCAGTAGTTAAACTATGCTTTCACCCATCTCTGCCCGGCGCCGATACTCTTGCCATGCAGCCATGGCTCTGACGTGCGGGATACTAGACGCGTGTTTGTGGAAGCCACCGTCTTTTTCTAGAGCTTTTTTCCAATTAGCATAGCCATGTTTGGTGAATATGTCCTCGCGGTCTGAATTGGAAACACTAAATTTGCGGCAGGCAAAGCAAAAGCTGACATCACGGACAACAGAATATTCAAGCCATGGTCGAGACTGATACCAGCTTGCACTAAAACGTCTGAGTGTCTTTCCGAATGCGCGCTTGGGATAATTCATTAAAATGGGCTGGGATGGGCTATCCATATTTAAATCAGGCAGACCGGACTGTACATTTTGTTGAAGGCAGAGGTTTGGAGTAGCTGACACGGGCGCAGAGCTGGAGGATTGTGTAGGAGTTTCAGTTCCCGACATGGGTGCGCTGTGCTCTGTGTTGGTAGCAGCGGTGCTGGGCTCAACTGTGGAGCCAGCAGCTTGCGGAGGGACAGAGGTACGGACTTTTTAATAAGCCACCTATGCATAGCTTTTGCTATTACAAAACAGAAGATAGAAGAATGGAGCGTATACGCTGTTTTAATTAAAGATTGCAGTCAACAGTTTCAAAACGTGCTGCAAAATGCGTAGCGAAGTGAACTGTGAGCAGCACGTGCATGTCTAGTGGAGGAGGCACTGACGGATACGCCCCTAATTCAAACGGGCCAATTGGAAAGCAACTCAGTTTAGAAAATCAAATGTTTTCATTGGACAGACAGAGTATTTCGCAGAGTGGCCATGGCTTGTCTCTGGGGGGGCAGTGCCCACCCCAGCCCCCCCGTGGTCATGCCTCCGGTCTAGGATAAAAGGAATGGATTACAAAGAGTGAGCACTTACGGAGATGGAGCAGATATGACAGCTTTCCAAGGAATACCTCAACCCGTAGAGTGCCACCCTGCAGGTCGACCACAGTGATACCTGAGGTCGGAATCTGCAGGAGCAGAAGTATTTTTAACAATTTACTCAGTTTCAGTTATCTGGATATCATTCACACTGGTTAATAAAGAAATGTGTTACAGAGC
Organism: Paramormyrops kingsleyae; assembly: GCF_048594095.1. Classification (NCBI taxonomy): domain Eukaryota; kingdom Metazoa; phylum Chordata; class Actinopteri; order Osteoglossiformes; family Mormyridae; genus Paramormyrops; species Paramormyrops kingsleyae. The sequence continues at coordinate 87,816 of NW_027326012.1, forward strand.
TAATATAAATAAGCTGGCTATGAAGAATATTCAGAGAAAATTGAAGGAGTGCCAACTCACCTTACATTTTGTATACACCGTGATATTGACAGTCACATCTGTCTGAAACCAATCAAATCTGAAATCAAGGTCAAAAAGTATTGATTAGTGCATCAATCCACTCAACCAAACTCCAGATAATAGGGTATTCATGCATGGAAAAACAAACCTAAAAAAGTGAATAACAGTGGAAGTAAGACTTGCTAAACTGGTAAGGGGTACTGTTTGCAATGTTACGTTCAAAGGGGTTTTGATCTCGTTTGGGAAACAAAATAAGTACTAGACTTTATGCTGTCATTTGGTCCGATCATCTATTCTAAACCATACTCGTCCCACACTTAACTTGTGCAATTGGTTTTTACCTGAATGCTGTGAGTCCTTGTTGTGATACATAGGTCTGAAGGTACACATTATTGCACAATTAGTTAATTTATGACAATTTGCAGAATCTTTCCCCACCACTTAGTTGATTACTTGTATTCCTATGTGTATGTTTGAAAATGTCATTTATATTTTTTGTTGTTGATTCTTCCTAGGAGGTTAGAAGACAGATTGGGAGAGCACAGCGGATCATGAGGTTGCAGGAAAGGGATGTGTGTCACTCCTGATATCTTTGCAATATGACTAAGGTCCAAGTCTTTGAAGCCCTGGTGCTCCCTGTCTTGCTGTATAACTGCAATATGGATGCTATCCAGTGACCTGAGATAAAGACTGAACTCTGGACTTTGGTACTGTGTCTCCTTGGAGAATCCTTGGGTACCACTGATTTGATTTTGTGCTGAACAAGCGGTTACTCAGGGAGACCCAAATGAGGGACATTACCTGCATTGTGAGGGAGCGTCAGTTACGGCACTACGGCCATGTGGCGGGATTCCCTGAGGGTGATCCTGCTAGCAGGATTCTCATTTCAGAGGACCCGAGCAATTGGACCAGGCTAAGGGGACGCTCACATAATATCTGGTTGTGGCAGTTGGATGGTCCCTTCTGGACGGTGGGACAGGGCCACGTGTTGACCTGGAGGGTCACCAACTGGGCTCCCGAGGTGTTATGCCATGTGGTGGGCACGGCAACATGCTGTACCAGTGAATGCTCCCCAACCTGACCTATGTGCTTAAATATTTTTTTTTTATGCATTTCTCTTTTGCACTATGACCAAAACTTTGTGATATAACGGTAAGAACTGTAACAGATACATGAATGGTATTTACCAGAGGCATCCAAACTTTGGTGCACAAAGGAATTGCAGGGAGGTGCAGGTGAGGGAAAATAACAGAACTGCTTGGGGGGATTGAGCTGGGGGCATATCTATTTCTAAATTGCAAACTTCAGAAATATAAAACGTAATGTGAACAAATTATATGCCTACATACATTATGTCACGTTCAGCTCCGAACGATCCTCGTGTGTGCCACGCCCCCTCATTACCTCATGTCGACTCCTGATTGTCATCACCTGTTGCCTATTCCTTTTGCCTTGTCTCATGTATTTAGTCCGAGTCTCAGTCAGTCTGCCCCAGATTCGTCATTGTATTGTCATGTGTGGTTCCTTGTCGGCTAGTCCTGTCATTTGAATAAATCCTGTCTGTCCGTATTTACGGCGCCGATCGCCTGCTTTCCGGCTCGCTTGCCCCGCGATCGTGACACATTACATGACACTAACAAATTAAAATAATCAAAATTTGTAAAATAGGCATCAGTCCTATGGGGATCTGTCAAAATAGTTTGAAAATCACTAGTATATCTCGAGGGGCCTCTGGTATATATAGGTCTGGAGGGGCCATTGGCATGGTGGTGCAGTGATTAGCACTGTAGCCTCACACCTCTAGGACCTGGGTTCAAGTGTCTGCCAGGGTTCCGTGTGTGGAGTTTGCAAGTTCTTCCCATGCCATCGTGGGGTTTCCTCTGGGTACTCCGCTTTCCCCCCACAATCCTAAAACATGCTGAGGCTGACTGGAGTTACCAAATTGCCTAAAGGTGCACATGTGTGAATGACTGGTGTTCATTTGGTGCTGGTTTTTTCATGTGCACGATGTACATGTACAACTCATTTATATTTAACTTTTATCCGGAAAGACTTAAACAGTAGAAGGAAGAGATACAATTTATGTGCGCATCCTGGTATTTGAATCCCTGAGCTCTACTCTGTTAGTGCGATGCTCTATACAGTATGTTGAGCAAGAGACGCAAAATTAAACCATGCTTTAGTTTAATGTGCTCACGAGATAATCAAGCACACGATCGCACATTCAGAAAATACAAGACAACTCGCATCCCATATTGGTTCAAAACAGGACCCACCCTTTTTATTTTTCAATACGGGATGACTGCACAATATAAGGAACTAGTGCCAAAAACATTAACAAAAATGGTTCTTACTGTATGTACAAGGGATTAACTACAATCAACAAGTATTTACAAATCAAAGCATTGTTAACTCTTGGCTCTTTCACTTAACAATTACTTGCCCACAAAACAAGGAATATTGGCTAACAAGTGACTATCTTGCCTGATGGCTTAACTGATGCTATGAATGGTTTAATGTGGTTAATCACTGTTTCTCAGACACACAGAGACACACATGAACATAAGCACACCAAGTACACACTCACAGTTGAGAGCGAAGCTTGAGTGCATGGTGAAGACATTTATCTGGGGACACTGGAGCACTTCGTGTGATAAATTTCTAGGGCTGCAACTAAGGACTATTTTTATAATCATCGACTATTAAAACGAATAGTCGACTAATCGGATTATAAATTGCATAAATTATAAAATGGCTCCTATTTAGCTACCAGCTTTTACATTTAGCATGAGGTTATTGTTCGACTTGAATGCCGCAAAAAACACATGTAAAATGGAAAAGAGCTGTCATGCGATTGATTGTGCAAACAGTTTTAACACAAAAAGGGAGCTATCTTTTTAGAGACTGCCAAAAACTAAATAAGTAAGTATAGGATGTGGGTTGGTCACACATAGCCGATACCAGATCCGTCAAATAGGTCTGGATCGGCGCCGATACCAATCCAAATTTCTGATACAATCTGTTATAATCAGGGCTGCATATAACTGGTATGCAAGTACGCATTCACCTTTAAAAGCGATACGTGCGCCAATCCATTGCTGTGACAGTGCAAATGCGTACGTATTTTACAGGGCTGTGGAGTCGGAGTCGGAGACAATTTTGGCTACCTGGAGTCGGAGTCGGCAAAAAGTTAACCGACTCCGACTCCTACTAAATTTAAATGGGAATTAAAAAAGTAAGTTGAAATGTCCCAATTCACAAACAGTCATAATGAACTACTTCTCTGCTGTAAGAATAAAGCCCAATGCATGCAGTGCATAATGTTACCACAAAACGAACATGTCAAGTAACCATGAAGCATGCTTTTCATTGACTGTATGCGTCACTATATGGGATGTAATGCACAGGTAAGGTGCGGCACCGCTTTCCATTGTGTCGTGTTCCACTGTTACAGGGAACTGTGAACCTAGCCTAAAGCCCCCCATACATTTACAGATGCACTGCCGAGTCATCACGCGTCAAACGCCGGAAAAATCATCCGGTGTGTTCTCAGCTCCGTCGGCTCCCCTTCGCTATGCGCTAGTGAAAACCTTGTTTTCATTGTGTTTGTCTTTAATCTGGCATTATAGTAGAGTGTTGGCTTCCTAGCCAGTAGTTCTGTGGTGAAATGACATGTATGTTCCCTTCCTTTCCTTCAATGGATGTAGAAAATATATTAGCATAGTATATACATACAGAGGAGTCGGAGTCGGAAGATTTAGAAACTGAGGAGTCGGAGTATTTATCTACCGACTCCACAGCCCTGGTATTTTATGTGCATTTGTACTGATATGACAAGAACTTATCATGCATTTTAACCTGTATATGCTAACTCGTACTTCATTTGAGGTATAGAGGTTAAAATGCACGGTAATTTCTTGTCATATCAGCTATTTATATAGCCTATGTTTACAAATAAAAACTCATTTTAAAGCAGTTTGAAAAATCCCAAGATCCCGACCCAAAATACGGGAAATTTAGAGCAACTTCCCATTGCCATTCCTCTCTTAACAGCAAGAAAACGGACTTCAAAACTGCTGTTATTTATTTATTTTTTTACGGAGCATAAGCTCTTGCAGCACTTGCGACATCAGAGCCATTGTCCTGAATCTTGAGCTTCGGAGTTTTGGCTTCTTTATCTATTTAAGCAATGGCCGGGTTTTCTCCACTGTTTTCTGATATTTTTTTTAGCTACTATTAGCGAATGACACACGTACTTCATGACACACCACTGACTTCCAAACATAAATACGTTCTATTCCGATCTTTTTTGAAAATCGGAAATATACTACTACTAGCCTATTATTATGCCCTATTATTATTATTACTGTTATTATTATTATTATTGGATACGCCAGGCAACAAGAAGCCCATGCCATTCACCCTTTTGCAGATCTCGTCTTTGTTTTGGGACATTAAAAGCCTTTGAGACTGATGTGGCACAAAATGCTGGGGAATTATTTTTCTCCTTACTATGAAGTTTGGCATCTTAAACACGTGTTGGGAAATAGCTTGTAGCCTGTAGGCTACTCCGTGTAATACTTCCTGAGGTGGTACATGGTGTGAAAAGTTTGTGAACCACTGCTTTTGTTGAGTTTTGACACCCCGCAACACGTTTTTAAATCATAATTAAATCTGGTCCACCAGTAATCATTTTCCATAAAGACTAAAAAATTATCAATCAGCATCGCTGGCCCTGCTTCATGATCTGTTTCAATAACCATATCAAGGCTATATCTAAGTCCTCTTTTTATAACCTTAGGAACATCTCTAAAATCAGAGACCTAATGTCCAAGAATGACCTTAAACTTCATGCCTTCAACTCCACTCACTTGGATTATTATTACTCCCAAAAAACTTCCCAAAAAAATCCAAGAAGGCTCCAGCTCATCTAGATTACTTTGTTACTTAGAACCAAGAAGACCGAACATTAATCCAGTCCTTCAGTCCTTACACTGTCGTGTTGCGCGGGTCGGCCCCAAACAGACCCGTCAGGAGATCCAAAATACCCGTGGATAATGACCCAAAAACCCGACCCGAGGAAAAAAAAAAAAAAACAACACCAGTGAGCCTGTATTGCCATGGAACCTACCAATATAGTGTCATTTGTGACACTGTAACCCATAGATGGCATAGATTTGTGCTAGATTCGCATTGAACAGGGTTCCTCCAGTTCTGGCAGAATAAATTTCCATGACTTTTCCAAAATCTTTGCAGTACCACAAGAAAATTTTCAAAAACCCACAAGTTTGCTTTGATTTGATGATCATGCAGTTTCAGATAGTAATCGTCCTGCCCCGATCGTCCGCTCCTTCCGTGTGCCACGCCCCCTCGTTAACCTAGTGTGGAATCCCCGTGTGATCAGCTGTTTCTGGTTGTTGTCATTAGTTCTGGGTATTTAGTCCGCGTTTCATTGTGTGTTTTCTACGACGCTGAAGTTGGCTCCTTATTCGGATTTTCCGGTCCACCTTAAATGCTTCGCAGCCCAATGCAATGACGCTTTTGCGCCTGTAGGGGGCAAATTTTAATACCTTAAACCTCTCTGGGCCAGGCAAATATCAACTTCTCAGTACACATCAGGTATCCTACTATACAGAAAAAGTGACATTGTCCTGGCCCAGACTGATTTAATGCTTTAAAAATCAGATGGAAACAAGGCACGTCATACTATAGCGCACAATGGTGTTAATGGGAAGCCATTAACCATTTTAATGCCTTAAACCTCTCTGGGCCAGGCAAATGTCAACTTCTCAGTACACATCAGGTATCCTACTATACAGAAAACGTCACATTGTCCTGGCCCAGATTGATTTAATGCTTTAAAAATCAGATGGAAGTAATGCGTATTATAGTGCACAATGGAGATTTCATTTGACTATTCAATTGTTCTATTAAATTGAATTTTACATTCGCATTTCATGCTGTTGTTGTTGTTGATGACATGGTAGTGCATTTAAGGTCAATTAAACTGCGCATGTATGCAAAACACACTAGTTGTCAAAACTGTAACATCTGATGCAACATCAGATCTGAGAACTCTATCAGATTTGAATGAACTTAGTAGAACTTAGGTCTTCTTTTAACTCAATTTTGTCTAAAATGAAGTAGAGCAGAGCATACTTAACCGTGATATTTCACCAAACTAGTAGCTTATCCTACAAATTGAAAACTCCAAAATTGAAAAATATATGCCGACTGCATTTATACGCCGATCCCGTTTACAACACGTTTTGATCGATAATGAAATGCGTTTTGTAACTTTTTGACCCGCACGCACCCACGCACGATATTTAAAAAATGTCTGCCGGAAAACCACCCGTGGGTTATGGGTCGACCTGCGCATCACTATTACACTGGCTTCTAGATGCCTGGTCAACTAATAAGGCCAAAAGTGAAAAGTAAGCAAGGCCAAATGGAATTCAGCTGTTTTGCCACTCAAAACTGGAACCAATTCCCTGATGAGGCACCAAATGCAGCCACCAGCAAAACCAGGTTACAAACATTTTTCTTCCATAGTGCCATTCATTAGCACTATTAATCAATGTTGATGCTTTTTCTTTTACTTTTATTTTGGTGTCTTCTATTTGCAATTTTTAATTACTGTTACTTTGTCTTCTACTTATGTTTTAATTTTCCATTTATTGACTGATTTTATGTAAAGCACTCTGAGTGACCTCTGTGCCTTGCCTTTTTCCCCAATTTAAAAATGTACTGTCAAGAATTCCCAGAGTTTAACAACCCTAGGGACATATCTATTAGCACCATTTGAAACACGATATTGCATTAAAGACACCATTTTCAAAATGGTAATTAAATCCTGATTTAAACTTCAGTTAATGTTGTGTTGGGTCTTGAATAGATTTTTTATATTATTACCTCGGAAATGTCCACTGTGGCCCAACAAAATTTACAGATAACATTTTGTGAAGGATGACTCTGTATGTGTGATTTGTACCTCACGTCTGCACATGCGCAGCACTACAGAATGGGATATTAAGCCAGATATTCTGATTTTAGACTGTTTGTGTTCTCTGTCTGTTTAAAAGTTCTGCAGAACACCTGCACTTGTGTCCGAATGCGTGTTTATGGGTCTAGTTAGGTACGCCAGTCACAGGGGGATCTGTATGCGCCCTTTCAGTTCAGAGTGAACCAAAGCTACAGGTATACCAACCAGAGTGAACACTTAAAATGATAAGCAAAGAAAACTGTTTTTTTTTGCAGTCAGTGGAATCACTAACACCAGTTCTTGCTAAACAATAAACTGACCTCTGTAGTTAGTGGTAAATGTGTAGACAATATGATTTTCCATAAAATGGCAGGATGATCAGATCACAGAAGACAGGTGGTATGGATCAGGTATTGACACACATTATTACTGGCCATTGAAGTTATACGTGAAGTTTGGAAATATCAGTGGGAGAACATGAGATCACAGTCTTTACAGATCCATGCTACATTCACAAAGGAAAAAAATTACTTCCTACTAATTGACTGTGTTGATTGATAGAGACACATAATATAATTTGGCCATAGAGTCATGCGTGATGTATTTGAAAAACAATTCAATGTGAGCTATGGCATGGCAGATAAGGAAGTGTGGTATGGATCGGGTAGTTAATACTGGCCACTTAACAAGTGAAGTTTGGAAATATTAGTGAGGAGACATAAAAAATCACAATCTCTACGATTTGTATGAAAAGCAGATTGTAGACATCTTCAAGATCGATCATAATATAAAACCATCAGATCACCCACCCCTAGTTACAGAACTATATTTTTTAAAAATAGAGGAATTAGTTTGGTTATACTGTCCAGTAAACTGCAAAATAGTTTTAAAAACATGAAAAAGAATCTTGGATCATGATCATCCCTAAAAAAAAAAAATCATGCTCTTTTTTCCATATCACACACCCCTAGCTATAACCCAATTGAATTTCCTATCATGGTAGAATGGTTCACCTGGGACAGTGGTCCTTGGTTGGAGGGGGGAGCAGGGAAGAAGGCAGGTTTGATTCGAGAAGTGTGCTGGGGGAAGAGGGGTATAACCCTAGCAAGACAAAAAACAGCAAACAGCTTTGAGACACTGCTCCATCTAAATTATAACTAGAAGACATAATCCTTACATGAAAAACCCCTGTTTATAAGCACATATAGAGAGTAAACTATATTACATGTTATTAAAATTGTTGAAGATGCAGGTGTATGCAGGTTGATGTTGGTGATATACCCAACATGAACCAGTTACAGCCTATGGAATCAGAAACAGTGTAGTGGTTTGACATGCAAGGATGCATGCAGACTCAGGAGGGGAGGGTGTAACCCCCCTAAAATTGCCACCCAAAAGTTTAGTTCAACATCAGGAGGACTTATTCTCTGTTTCTCCAATAGGGGGGGATATGTTTAGGAGTGTGGCAGTTTTAGTGGTGCTCTAAAAAATAAAAAAAAAATAGAAAGGTGAAAGAAGCGCGCGGGGAAAAAAAGTGGAAGAAGACGGACTGGATGGTGGAGCTGCCAAGCAAGTAGCTGGTTTAATTTTAGTTTTCGTTAAGTCGAGAGTAATTTGGAAAGAGAAAAAAAAAGAAATTAGTTATCATTAGTTTTTTGGGATCTGTCCAAGGATTTTAGGTTCCTTTATGAGAGAAATTTTCGGTTGGTTTTTTTGATTGCTGAAATCCTGTTCAACATTGGAGGGACAGTTGCTCGGAGAGGAGAACGATCAACGGAGAAGCACGGTCACAAGCACCCTGCCAGAATCTGCACTGGAGCCGAGCGCCCTCCGTTGGATTTCAGATAAGAAGAGAGACAGAACAGAGGGAGGACAACTTTGTGGACTGACTGGACTGAATGACTGACGGGACACAAAAAAAAAATAAAAAATTCTTTGATAAGCTCATGAGCACGGTTATCTTTTGAGGGGTGGAAGTATTTGTTTTATATTATTTGTTATAACTATTTGGTTTCCCCTGGTGCAGTTTTGTTTTTGAGGTCCGTAATAATATGTATATGTTTTATTCCTTCTTTTGGTAGTTATGGAAATCTAAGCTAGCATGGGAAGGGATTTGGGAATGATTGCATAGAGAACGGACTAGGCTGAGCCTTAGAGAGAAGTTAGCTTATTGTCATATTATTAATTAAGCGAATGGTTGTAGTTCAAAATAAATAAGTTAAGTAAATACGTTTTTTTTTGTGGTTTTGTTTTACCAATCATCCTCCTCCCTGAACCTAAAAAGAAGGTTTACACACGTAAGAAACCAAACACAGTAACAAAAATGTGGTAATTCAGGTAATTAAATAATATACTGAAATCCATGGGAAAGTATTAGTACACAGCCAAGACAGTGATGGAGATACAAATTTTACACAAGATGATTGGAACACATCACCAGCTTTCCATTATATTTCACTGGTTTTCCTTTTTCATAATGCACAGAAGCAGTAATTAAGGTCAATGATGGGCATACATCATTTCAATGTATCACTGCATGCCCCAAAACATAAGCAAATTAAATCAGTTTTATACAATGGCTTTAGAGCTGGGCGATATGGCCAAAAACGTTATGATAAAAATTTTCTTATCAGCTGATATCGATAATTGTTACAATAATTGTTGAATCATTATTTCTTTCCAGTTTAAAGGCTGATTTTTACTCATGAGTTAAAATTGAAATAAACAGATGGTTAAGCTGCATTTATAAACAATTCTTTATAATCAAAATGTGACAAACACTTGCCAAACAGTAGTGGTGGCCGAAATTACGCTTCCAGTCCAGTATACTCTATTTTCTGACCCCACTAGATGAAGCCCTCTGTTCAAAAAAAGGGGGTTAAAGCATGCCGAAACCATAAGCGCAATGGCTCAAAAAAAAAAACTGCAAACTGTTCATAAAGTTGGCCATCACTACCAAACAGCATTACGTATTTCACAAGTCTGAGATAGAAGATGAACAGGTTATTTTAGTTATTTTATTTTAGTAATCACTGAAAATAATGCTGTCATTGACGTTTCTTAATTATCTGTCGATTATTACTGTCAGGATTTCTCATGGTAATAGACAACTTTGCTGTGGACTTCACTTTTGGATCTTGCTGAATTACCCTGTTAACAGGTTGCTTTGGACTTATTATTATTTATTTGTTCAAAAACCCTTGTTTTTACAGCTGTGTTTGCGCATGAACTCAACTGCCGGTCCAGACAAGCAATCACAGAGAAATTAACGTCACTTCATCGTGTTGCAAAATATGTTATTGACAACACGTTGGGCCAAACTTTTATCGAGCACTTGTCACATCCACATCGAGGAAAATTTATATGGTGATAATTATCATTACCATTTTATCGCCCAGCCCTAAATGATTTTATATTATTAATTTTTATAAGATGTGATAACTTCATTTTATATGACTTCTTACTAATGTATATATGGGGAAAATTGAAGCTAGCTGTTAATACTGTTCAGTTTATATAAATAAATGATCTCTTACGATTTACAGAAGGGTTAATCTTCTGTGTATTTGAAGAACCTGCAGTGAAAGAGGCAGGTTTCAGTTCCAGAAGGATCCTCTTGGATTCATATAGATTCTTAAGAAAAGTACACACAAACGTGCACCGGATCACTACCATGTATAAGTGTGCTGGGCTTGGCTGCCATCCTCCCGACCAGACACTCCTTTAGCATAGACTCGTAGTTCACCCATCTGTGGACCTGAAAGCCATGAAAAAAAATCACCATGGTTTAGCATCTATCACGATTCAACATGCATCATTGCCTACATGCACTAGCTATGGCTAATCACACACTGAAGGAGAGCACAAAGTATTAGCATTATGCATGTCTCATAGGGCTGGGCGATCATACCGGTATTATATCACGCATGCGCAGTAATCACTAGGGCTTCAGATGACAGGCGCAACATTTGGCCATGCACCAGCTTTTTTGTGCTATACGGACATTTATTTATGCCCACAATTTAAGCAGTTTAGTAGTATGGCTAAAATATTAATGAGGCTTTGTATCAGAGCATGTGAGCGGAGTGGAGCGGTGAGAATTTCCGCTCCTCGCTCACGAGACTGTTGGCTCCGCCCGCTTTTCTGCTCTAATTCGCACTAAGACGCTCTGCTCAACACCGCTCTTCGCTCCACTAAAATTTCCTCCCGCTCCAGTCAAATCGCTCCACGCTCGCTCCAATTTAAAAGAGGGACAAATAATCTGCATGCCTAACAAATGTCACCTTAAATCGAAGCCTTATATCATGAAGAAATATATATTTTTATGCAACATATAGGCAACAACGGACAGGTTTGGCAATGGCATTCCACACAAAAATAGGCTTAAAAATAAAGTAATCAGTGGGCTTAGCCTGAAGAATATACAGGCTAAGCATCCACGTTTTAAATTTCTCAATTTTTTTCTGTTGATGCTGCTGCTGTGTCCCTATAAAATAAAATTTCACTGAAAAATTTAAAAAATCCTATTAGACCTACTTTGAATGACAAAACGAATTTATTTGATTACCAATATTTACTTATATTTAGGCTTTTATACTTTAATTTACTTTATAGACTTGATATGCTACAACCATATAAAACTTGCTCACGTTTTGCTTGCTTCCGCCTGTTCGCGTACACTGTAAAAAAATCTACTACAAAATAACAGTCAAAAGTCTGGCAGGTCCTGAAGACCAGTAGTGTTGATGTATATTTGCATAGCATGACAGGGTACTGCCTTTGTTTAAACTTTTAACCATTATGGTGTTGAATAAGGCAACAGTATAAATTCCCCAGCCACGTTGCATAATGATTGAAAATGAAAAGCTTGAACAGCAGTGGATTGTCGTAGGATCTTGTTGGGTGGCAGCCGTAAAGACCTTCTCAATGCTTGTTTTGACGCAGACTATGGAGTTTGTTACTCTCTGCAGCTCCGGGACCTGCTCATTCTCCTAAAGACCAATAGTGCTGATGTATGCGTGATATAATACTAGGGGTGAGAGAAAAGAAAGAAAAAAAAATAAAATCGATGCATCTTTTTTCTTTCTCTAACGATTCTAAATCGATTCTCAAAGATTCAGAATTGATTCTGTGTTCTATCAAATTGCGAGTGCGCGCCGGAAACATAAACATTACAACGCTCGCCTCTTACATATGCTGCTCTTCATTTGAACAATGGACAAACTACATCCTGCACCATCAAATTTAAAATCGACTGTGTGGCAACATTTTGGATTTTGTGAAGACAAAGAGAAAGGGGTCGTTGATAAAAGGCATACTGTGTGCAAAGTCTGTCGCGCCAAATTTAAGTATTTCGGGAACACTACTAATATGTAGTGTTGTAGTCAAGACCGCCTAAACCGAGACCAAGACATTGCCGAGACCGGAAGGTATCAAGACCAAGACACTGCCGAGACTTGAGGGTACCAAGACCAAGTCCAAGACCAAGACCAAGACCAAACACAGACTAGGGATAGAATCAACATCACATTACTCAGATCAACTGTAGAGAAAAAAGGCATTGCTGTAAAGTGTCATTACTCGTTAAATCAAATTCATGTTATCTTTTCAATTATATTGTCCATATGTCTCTCATTTAAAATCTCCCAGATTTGTCATAGTTACGAGGCCTGATGGAAAATAATATTCTCAGCAATCCTCTCCTATAATTTTATCAGACCTCGTCAAGGGAAAGAGATGGGATGTACCAGAAAGATTTTCATATTAAGTACCAGGGAGAGAGGCCTCGGGTAAGCTATGAATACGGCTATGTGATGATCCTCTGCTTTGAATTGAAGAGAATGAGCCTCCAGATTGACTTGCACCTCCAAGACCGTGCTTTCTAATGAATGTGAAATACCTAATTTAATTGAATTATAACTATGCTACTAGTGCTGGGAGACAAAAACGATCTCGATTTTTTATCGATAAAAAATAAGGACGATCACGATGATACACACAGACTATAAAACTCGATCAAGAATAGAATAGAATATTCCTTTAATGTCCATCAAATTTACATCAGATGGAAATTCATCTTTAACAGTGACGTAAGCACACAATACAGACAAGACTATACACAATAAACATATATCAATACAACTAAATATAAATGAAATATGTTAATAAAATATTTTTAAAATGTTAATAAAAATAATTTAACATAAATAAATTTAAAACAAAATACATAAAATACCTGTATAATAACACTATCTGCTAATAAAAAAGTCTTTGTTAAGAATAGTTACAGCTGACGGAACAAATGACCGCTTGTAGCCTTTTTTCTTGGCTAACGGGACTACAAGTCTCCTGCATGATGGCAACAATTGAAAGGCACAATGAAGAGGGTGGATAGAATCTTGATAAACCTGTTGTGCCTTTTTTGTCAAAATCTGTGTGTACAAGTAGGAGAGTTGATGTTGTTTGTGTCCAATGATTTTCCCGGCCTGATTGACGATTTGTGCCAGTTTGTTCTTTTGTTTAACTGACAGTTGCCCATACCATGACACTATGTTAAATGTCAGCACACTCTCAGTCAGTGATTTGTAGATCATGGACATTGTGCGCTGGCTGGTGTTAAAACTCCTGAGCTTCCTCAGAAGAGACAAACGCTGTCTTCCTTTCTTGTACACATAATCCACATGATTTTGGTAATTTAGCTGGTTGTCTAATATTGTCCCAAGGTATTTGAATTCGGTGACTTGCTCCACTTCCTGACCCTTCACACTAATTGGCTTGAAGGTGGCCACAGCATTCTTATTGCTTCCTTTCTTGCTGCTCACTAGCCACATCTCCTTGGTTTTGTTAACATTGAGGTCCAGAAAGCTGCTGTCAAACCATGAAGCCAGCGTTTCAATATACTGAAGGTAGGGAGAGCTGTTTAAGTCCCAAAGGCAGGCGACTAAGGCCATATCATCTGCATACTTAATGAGGGAAAGGTGACTGCTGTTACACTGAATTTCATTTGTATATATGGAAAAAAGTAAGGGAGATAGTACACATCCTTGCGGAACACCTGTATTCAGGACAAGAGCATTAGAGAGGCAGTTCTTAATACAAACTCGCTGGGGTCGGTCTCTCAAAAATTCCTTGATGAAAAGGATGATGCCACCGCTAACTTTCAGGTCGCAAAGGCGCTCAAAGAGGAGGTGTGGCTGAACTGTATTAAAGGCTGAGGAAAAATCCATAAAAAGAATCCGAGCATGAGTGTTGGGTTTGTCCAGATGACTGTAAATACTATTTAGCAGGGTGAGTGTCGCGTCCTCCACCCCTCTGTTGTTCCGATAGGCAAATTGCATGGGGTCCAGTGATCCTGCTACCTGGCAGGTCAGTTCATCCCGAACAAAGCGCTCCATGCATTTGCTGAGGAGGGGTGTGAGAGCAATGGGTCTAAAGTCATTATTCGTTTTTACGTACTGAGTTTTTGGTACAGGTATAATATTTGCTGTTTTCCAGGCCTGGGGATAAAAGTTAGAGTCCAGAAACAGCTGAAACATTTTCGTGACAGCTGGTGCTAGTTGTACTGCGCATTCCTTTAAGACCCTCCCTTTGAGCCCATCTGGACCTGGGGCTTTGTGAGGATTAACCTTTTGCAGTATAGTCATCACTTTCTCCTCCTGAATAATCATTGGATCAAAGGTCAGTCTAGAGCAAACAGCGTCACACTCACTCCTAAAGTCATGCTTATCAAATCTGGAGTAAAATATATTGTCCATATATTGTCCGGGTCGTCACACTGAATGGTCTGTCTCTGCTCCCTACCCATCATTTTGTTCAGTCCTCGCCATGCATCTCTAGCATTACCAGTCTTCAGTTTCTCCTCAACCTTATCTTTATAATTCAATTGGGCTCTTTTTATTAATCGTCTAGTGTCCTTTGTCAGCTCCTTTATTTTTCCTAAGTCACCCTGCATAAAAGCTATTTTCTTCAGGTTTAAATGATATTTAAGTTCCTTACTGACCCATGGTTTATTATTTGGATAGATTTTAATTTCTCTTGTTCCAATTACTGAATCCACACAAAAATTAATATAACCAGTTATGGTGTCATTTAATAGTTCATAATTGCTCAGACAGTCCTTATCGCTTAAAAACAGATCCCATTGCGTTGCCTCAAAACAGCCCCTCAGCATGTCCATCGAGCTTTCTGTCCAGGCTTGACAGTGCAAAACAGTCGGTTTAACCCTTTTTAAGGATTGTCGGTACTTTGGTAAAAGGTGGATGACGTTGTGATCTGACAGTCCCAAAGGTGGGCGGGACCGGGAAACGTAGGCACCTTCCACATTCCCATAACATAAATCTATAGTTCTGTTCATACGTGTCGGGCATGTGACATATTGTTCCAAATTAGGCAATAGTGCAGAGACATCACATCTGTTAAAATCTCCCAATAGGAAGACGGGATCATCAGCAGAGTAATGTAATGCTTTATTATACCTAGCAGCAATATTCTCTGCCGCGAGTTTAAAGTCTGGCCCCGGCACATACACCAAGATCACTGTTATTTGACCAAACTCACGAGGCAAATAATACGGTCTGAATGAAACAGTCAGTAATTCATAATGAGCGGTGCAGTACGTCAATGTCACGTACCGTGATGTTTGTTGCCCAGCTGGAGTTTATGAACATACAGAGTCCGCCTCCGGTTTGCTTTGCCGTCTGTATTACATCCCGGTCACAACGAACTAGAGAATATCCATCCAAGCGGATGTTATCAATATCCTCGTTCAGCCATGTCTCGGTAAAACAGATCAAGTTAGCTCTGCTGAAATCCCTATCGCACTTTATCAGTGCTGCAAGTTCGTGCATTTTGTTCTGTAGTGAGCGCACATTGGAAAGAGTTACTGTCGGAAGGGGGAAGCGGCTTCCACGTCGTTTAAGCCTATTTCGAATCCCGCCTCTTGATCCTCTTTTCTTTTTCTTCTTAATGCTCCATCCAGGGTAGATTATCCCAGTTGGGTTAAAGCAAAATTCCGGAGGATCATTAAAGGAATATCGGAGATTCAGTAGATCCTCCCTGGAGTAGAAACGAACATTGGATACCGGATCGCCACGCCACATGAAACACGTTTCTCCTCCATGCGCGCATACGATGCCCCAAGTTATTATAAAGATAAAAATAAATATTGCAGTCTTAATCAGTGTACTGTCACACATAATTTCCACGTATTGTATCGTAAGTTTAAACTTAATATAAGATTAACAAACGAAGTAGACAAACATATACAACGCCACTGCCGAGGGTCAGCACTCGCGCATGCGCCCCTCCCTTTCAGACAAATTTCAACCAAATTTGCTCCGTTTTAGACAATGCGCTGAGACAGACAACTCATTAACCTATCGAGCAGAGGTTTACTGAACGCCAGCACAACAGCCAATCACCGACGACGTTGTCATTTTGCCCATCCCCCCTTAAAGAAGCAATGGGTGCGTTCGACTGCAGCTGACGCAACGTGGAGTGCGATCTGTCGGCGGCTGCAGGGGTGGAGTATAAACTGACTGCAGCCAAGTCGGACAATTTCTACTCCTCGTAGTCTGTGAGACTATGTCTTTATGATAGGTATGTCTTTCTGATGGGTATGTCTGATCGGTATGTCTTTCTGATGGGTATGTCTGATCGGTATGTCTTTCTGATGGGTATGTCTGATCGGTATGTCTTTCTGATGGGTATGTCTCATGGGTATGTCTTTCTCATGGGTATGTCTTTCTGATGGATATGTCTGATCGGTATGTCTTTCTGATGGGTATGTCTTTCTGATGGGCATGTCTCATGGGTATGTCTTTCTGATCGGTATGTCTGATGGGTATGTCTGACGATTAAACAAATAAAGCAGCACAACATTACAGTAACTAACAATAAATAAACCACTAACTTACGTGTACTGTTAGAGCATTTATGTAATTTATTTAAACTTTATTTTACCAGTAAATGAACTGAAACCAGTTCTCACTGCTTTATGTGCTTTTCGGGAGAAATAGCAGATAACGCATTGGAACTTCCTGGGATACAAACGTCATGCGTGTGACTAAAATCTTCAGCCAATAAGGGCAAAGTTGTGTCGTCACGGAGGCGGCTCCAGTTTGTGCTGCACGGTCTGTCTCAAGTCGTCTTGCTCTCGCGAGGATTTTGTACTATGTGACATGGTGACACGTGGTGACGTTTTGGAACATTTCTTTGCTGACTTTGCTATCATGCGAAGTGTATGAAGTGTGTGGACTGTGAAGCACTGTGTCCATTGAGAAAATGCATACAATGTAACGTTTTTAAAGTAGATGCATCTGACTGGTTGCATTTGAATTGAGGCGCGTAATGAATAATGATACTGTTCTGTGAGGATGTGCTGTTTTCTCCTTTTTTCCCCATCCCATCGAGACCGCTATGTCCGAGACCAAGACAAGACCAAGACCAAATAGGGTCGAGACCAAGACAAGACCGAGACCACAAAAAATTAGTCTCAAGACCGGTCTCGAGAACTACAGCACTACTAATATGAAGAAGCATATCACTCAGAGCTGCATGAACGGACTTCAGTCCCGATCTCGCTCAGCGCCGGTTTCACTCAAAGGACCCTCGAGCAAGTAGCAAAGCTTCCATCCAATTCTGAAAAAGCCAAGTGAATTACCCGGTCAGTGGCGGGTTTCATTGCCAAAGATTTGCGTCCTTACTCTGTAGTGGGGAACGAAGGATTGTTCGAAGTGAAGAATCGTTTTGGAATTGGATCGTGGATTCCAGAATTTGTAATTGGATCGGATCGTGAAGTACCTAAAGATTCCCACCCCTATATAATAGTATGATATTGCCCAGCCCTAATGTCTCATTATGTTTTTTATTCAACTTCACTTTATACTACATGGTTTACACATGTCACTAAACTCAGAAAGCTACATATGACTGTGGAGCACAACCAGACAAGGGAGCCTGAGCAGTGTCAAAATCACCAAGCACACCACTATGAAGTTTCCAGTGTTTTTACAAGCAGCTCGGACGTAACGTCTGAGCACACACAGATACAACAGCAGTGTACTCGGAAAAAAGAAAAGACGTCATCCAAAACAGAACATTTCTTAACAACACATAACAGCCATTGACAGAAATGAGAACTTTGTATTTTTTGTAAATGCAAAAATTTCAGACTTTTGAGATAATGGCAATGGGAATTGGGGTAGTGGACGATATCTACCAAGGGAGCATCAAGCTCCAAGCAGTTGTAACACAAAGTATACACTCACCTAAAGGATTATTAGGAACACCATACTAATACAGTGTTTGACCCCCTTTCGCCTTCAGAACTGCCTTAATTCTACGTGGCATTGATTCAACAAGGTGCTGAAAGCATTCTTTAGAAATGTTGGCCCATATTGATAGGATAGCATCTTGCAGTTGATGGAGATTTGTGGGATGCACATCCAGGGCACGAAGCTCCCGTTCCACCACATCCCAAAGATGCTCTATTGGGTTGAGATCTGGTGACTGTGGGGGCCATTTTAGTACAGTGAACTCATTGTCATGTTCAAGAAACCAATTTGAAATGGTGCATTATCCTGCTGGAAGTAGCCATCAGAGAATGGGTACATGGTGGTCATAAACGGATGGACATGGTCAGAAACAATGCTCAGGTAGGCCGTGGCATTTAAACGATGCCCAATTGGCACTAAGGGGCCTAAAGTGTGCCAATGAAAACATCCCCCACACCATTACACCACCACCACCAGCCTGCACAGTGGTAACAAGGCATGATGGATCCATGTTCTCATTCTGTTTACGCCAAATTCTGACTCTACCATTTGAATGTCTCAACAGAAATCGAGACTCATCAGACCAGGCAACATTTTTCCAGTCTTCAACTGTCCAATTTTGGTGAGCTCGTGCAAATTGTAGCCTCTTTTTCCTATTTGTAGTGGAGATGAGTGGTACCCGGTGGGGTCTTCTGCTGTTGTAGCCCATCCGCCTCAAGGTTGTGCGTGTTGTGGCTTCACAAATGCTTTGCTGCATACCTCGGTTGTAACGAGTGGTTATTTCAGTCAAAGTTGCTCTTCTATCAGCTTGAATCAGTCGGCCCATTCTCCTCTGACCTCTAGCATCAACAAGGCATTTTCGCCCACAGGACTGCCACATACTGGATGTTTTTCCCTTTACACACCATTCTTTGTAAACCCTAGAAATGGTTGTGCGTGAAAATCCCAGTAACTGAGCAGATTGTGAAATACTCAGACCGGCCCGCCTGGCACCAACAATCCTGCCACGCTCAAAATTGCTTAAATCACCTTTCTTTCCCATTCTGACATTCAGTTTGGAGTTCAGGAGATTGTCTTGGCCAGGACCACACCCCTAAATGCATTGAAGCAACTGCCATGTGATTGGTTGATTAGATAATTGCATTAATGAGAAATTGAACAGGTATTCCTAATAATCCTTTAGGTAAGTGTATATCAGCCAAAGTAATAATAAATTTTACTATACATTACCAATATACTGTATATCATACTGCATAAAAAACAAAGATCTAAAAACAGTGAACATTTAATAAGGACTTAAATAGGACATTTCTACAATTTATGTTTACCAAGTTATGAGAAAAAGTTTGCCAAATGAGCACCAGCTACCACACAGCATTAATTTCAAACACAAAAAGCTACAAGTTAAACAGTGCAATACAGCATATTTCTCCATGCTCTTTATCCACTCCTTCTGTTCAACAACACATCTACACTGATCAACCAATAGTTAACCTTCTTATTGTTGCACAGATCAAAATGAGTGAATCGTACATTATTTTTATGACAAAATAAAACTTTATGCTTATACACGTATGTTTACAGTATATGTGCATGGTGGAAGTCATATGTTTTCAGTGTTGAGTTTTATTATGCGTTTTTGTGATTGTCCATATTTAAATATCATTGAAATATGCAAATCAGAAAACCAGATAATATCAGCGTCATCCAAATTTTTACTGTGGGTTTGTGAGGAGATAGGTTGGCGATTTTGGTGTGGAGATTGCAGGTTGTTTTTGGCGTCAGAGCATAACTATATTTTACTTAAAAATGGATTAGAGCTTCTTTTAGCTTTTATGTTTAATGCTTAAAGTGGCAATTATATGCCACAGAAGGTTTACCCACAGGTTTTGGGTCCATCCCCTGCTAACTGGGTTTTGGACCCTGTATGTGATTTTGAGGAAACATCTGGAGAAATTCCTTTTCCTATACCAGGAAGTCAAGTGTTTGAGGGGAAAAGGGGAGCAAAAAAACACATACAAATGCTTTGGAATGTATTTGTATCCATTCTCCATTGCCATCAATGAGAGTGCTCAGCACAAAGAAATGCGTGCAGCAATGCGTTTTCAAAATGCACTGCAATGCAGCACACTAATGGGGACATCAGATATAGCTTTCTATGCAATGTATGATGTTCTACCAGTTTGCATAATGTGTGCGTTGGTGAAAAGGGCAATGCACAGTGGGAATACTGCAAATTTATATCTGGACTGTCTATCTTGTGGAGCTTAAAGATATCATAGGTCCAATAGCGTGCTCAGCTGCAGAATCCAAAGCTGGAATATAACGAAATGTTGGTAGCACTTTACATGAGGGTGTACAAATAATGTAGTGGTACACTCATTTAATGTATGAATTAACCAGAAACTAAGTGTGAACTATGTATTGGTTCTCATGTTCGTCCATCACTAATCAATCATAACGGTCCTTGGTGCAGAGGAAAAATGCCTTAATTGTTCATGATTTGCAGTACCAGAGTTACTTGTGCACCTTCAAGGAAAGTTTTATTGAAAACTTTTCTTCGATTGGATCTACCCCAAGTTTGTGAAAAAGGAAACACGACACTCACTCAAATACTTTCCTTAATCTGTCGTGTAAATAAAACTTGTCATGTAAATTCAGGTTACTGAAGGAATTGATTATTCAATTGATTCATTCAAACACATGTAAACGAATTCAAAATATTACCTACATCTGGTTATTCTGTGCATGTAAACACAGCTCATGCATAGACAACAGTGGTATAGAAGATTTGAAGTAAATGGCTACCACCGCCAGAGGAATGCAATATATTTGCAATCTAGCAGTAATGCGGAGTACTAAGCATGTCTGCCACAGCTCAAACTGCTCTCCTCTTCTGCAGTCTGAGAATGAGGATTGGATATTAAGAACATAAGAACATAAGAAATTTACAAACGAGAGGAGGCCATTCGGCCCATCAAGCTCGTTTGGGGAGAACTTAGCTAATAGCTCAGAGTTGTTAAAATCTTATCTAGCTCTGATTTAAAGGAACCCATGGTTTTAGCTTCCACTACAATAGCAGGAAGACTATTCCATACTCTGACTACACGCTGTGTAAAGAAGTGCTTCCTCAAATTTGTTTTAAAATGTTCTCCCGCTAATTTCCACTTATGGCCACGAGTTCTAGTATTTAGACTAATATTGAAATAGTCATTTGGCTGAACAGCATCCAGACCCGTTAGAATCTTATAGACCTGAATCATATCCCCCCTTAGTCTCCTTTGCTCAAGGCTGAACAGATTCAGTTCTGCTAACCTCTCCTCGTAAGACATTCCTCTAAGACCAGGAATCATTCTCGTAGCTCTTCGTTGCACCTTTTCTAAGGCAGCAATGTCCTTCTTGAGGTATGGTGACCAAACCTGCACACAGTATTCTAGGTGGGGTCTTACCAAGGAATTATATAAGTGTAACATCACCTCCCTTGACTTAAACTCCACACATCTAGAGATATAACCCAACATTCTGTTCGCCTTTTTTATTGCTTCCCCACATTGGCGAGAGTGGGACATGGAAGCATCAACATACATACCGAGATCTTTCTCGTAATCAGCTACCTTTATTTCAGTGGAACCCATAAAATATCTGTACTGTATATTTCTGCTCCCTGCATGGATTACCTTACATTTATCTGTGTTAAATTTCATCTGCCAAGTATCAGCCCATTCGCTAATTAAATCCAGATCCCGTTGAAGCCTCTCTGCTGCTTGATTAGTATCTGCTACCCTGCCCACCTTAGTGTCGTCTGCAAATTTAACCAGTTTACTGTATGTATTCGTGTCAATATTGGATAACATGTCATCATGGACAAAAGCAAAAGAAACAAGCGGCATGAAGCACTAATGGATATTGGGAGTATTGTCTTTAAGTACTTCCATATTTTTGTATTCGCAATGCAATGGGCACTAAACATTAAACAGTCTCATAAATTAGCTAGCCAGCTAGTAGCTACGCTTAAGGCAGATGGATTATGTAGCATACTGAGGCTTGGCTGCTAGCTGACTGGTTGATTGACATATGACAGTCGCATTTTTGTGTGTTTTTGAGCAAAGTTACACTGACACAAATTGGCCAGCTGAATAACTTACCTTTGACATGCTACATAGTAACTGTCATTGGCAGAAACATCAGCAACTGGCCAATCAGCCCGCTCTACATATTTTTTATTGGCCTCACAACATCAGGCCATCGCACGTGTCAAACCCTATGTCTAGGCATTATTGTTGCATTAAAATCAAAGCTACGCTAAAGTGTAAGCAGAAATGTGTGAGCGAGGTGGCATCTTTGAATCACCTGATCGAACAGGTCAGTGCCGTCCACACCAGCCGCCTTCAGCAGTTCATCCTCCCCCCCGGGGTGAAACTGCATATAAGGACTCACGTTGTAGACCATACCTGGAAGACACACACCATTGGTATACAAAACACACACCCACTCCATCATCATAAGAAAACCACATGGATATAAAATATATAACCAGACTGTATAGATCCTCACAAAATTCATACACGCTCAAAAATCACAAACATAATATATTTTCACAGCAAGATGATGTTTCTCAACACAAAATGAATATGCATGCACTTTGCAGTTAGACACAACATTGTGAGATTAGTCATTTTTAGTTGCTGTTGTGACACGCAAGGTTATTTGAAAGGGCAAATATGCCCTCTGCTGGCAAAAGTATGGGACACTAGTTAAATGCAGACTTCTGCCAGGAATCTTTTTTATAAAGGTTTACGTTTTACCTTCCCTCAGAATATATCAAAACAGAAACAATTATACTGAAATATTCCTTATAAGGACAAAAAAAGCCTGTATTAGCAACTGAACAATAGCAAATGCTCAAGATTAGCTTTGCTACAGTAAATTAGTAAATACAGGTTTGGTAAAAGACCAGCATTAGGGTGACCTGATAATCTATTTCAGGGAAGACACTCAGCTAGGACAGGATTTGTAAACTACCATTTCAATTAAACGAATCTAGATTTTACTTAAGCACTGAGTTCTTCTTATAATCATGCATGTGTCACTAATGTTAATGTGAAACAGCTAGATGAGTCTTTCAATCAAGAAAACAAACCAGTCAACACACAAGAAGAACTTGTGCTGCAAACATAACCCACAGAAGAACACACCTTGCAGGTGGAAAGCAGTCATTGCACTAAAGCCTTATGATATGCAAGCATGCATAGCAAACCAGTATTTATAGCATAATAACTAACACTGGCACAGTCCAACATGTCATTTAAAAAATCACTTTTACTGTGCATTGTACAGTACATGTCTACATGTCTTTAAACTAATAAATGGTTGTGTGTTTGTCTGACCTCGTATGCAGGTCCAGCAATCGTCTCGCGTGTTGTGCTTCCGCAGCTCCTCCTCAGTAACCTCGATGAGCCTTCCCCGGAACCCAGTCAAGTCTTTGCCACTCTTGGTTAACCTGATCCAGTCCATTAGACTACAACCCGGCTTCAATGCCACCTACAACAACATGGTTCATCACAGCCCACACGGTTAAGAGGGATCCTGTACATTAATGTTATTCATCTAAAGCAGGGGTGGGGAACTTGTTCCATGGAGGGCTGGTGTCGGTGCGGGTTTTTGGGATGATCTCTCAATCAGCCAATAATAAAACAGTGGTTCTCACCTCCAGTCCTGAGGATCTACTGTTATTGGCTGATTGAGAGGCCGTCCCAAAAACCTGCACCCACATCGGTCCTCCATGGAACAGGTGCCCCACCCATGAACTAATGACATAGAAGTGAGAAAGCAGGGTCAGCCAGCATCTCTGGAGCAGCAGGGATCAAGGGCCTTGTTACATCCTTTGTATGGGTAAAAATGATGCCGCTATATTTAATTGATACTTTACTGCTAGGTTGTTGGGGGTTTGTTTGCAACAGACCCCATATAAACAGAGAAAGGAAAATAAGAGAACAGTCTGCCTCTCCATTTTCAGCTCTTATAATAATAGCCAATTCAGTCCCATTTGGGGTAAACAATTCCAACAAATAAAACTGCAAATTGGATTAATTGCATAACATGCATTGCACAATTTTATTCTAATGTAATACCTTATTCATATGTAATACATTTATATCTTTATACCAGGTCATTCATAATTTTCACGATACAATGTCAAAGGTATTATTTATACACACACCACAATTTTGCTGTGGTTGGTCTATGATTCTTATTAACTTAATTTCCCAAGTGTACTACGCCATTAGAAACTCAATACTTATCGTGAGTGTTGTTAATATCATAGCTATTAATTATAAGATCGGCCTACATGAAAAGCACCTACGTATGACCACGTATGTTTCCAACGCTTAAAATCCTGTCCAACACAGCACACTACTTAAATAAAATCCACTAACGTTAAGTGGGCATCACCACTTCCGATCCTAGTACAATTATCTACTTCATTTGTATATTATATTAATTTCTACACCGTGTGTTGATATTTAACTTAGCTGTTGAATCGGGTGCAGCACAGGCAGCTTCTGCATGTACTGTATGTGGTGTACAGCGACGAAATGCTCCGTGAGAAACACTAGCTTTTATAACTGACCTTGTTTCTTGCTGACTGAGAGACCCGCTGCTGTGAATTGGGTGCCGGGAACGCTTGCGACGGGACGTTCAACATTTCCACTCTTCTGAAACAGCTCCAGTTCCTAAGTAAATCTGGATGCTAGGCGTTAAATCTTTATTAAATCTTACTCAGTAGTTTTCATGAAGTGACTTCTCTGTCCTCTGCGACATGACTACCTGTCTATAACAAAAATATGACTAAACTTAAACTATTTAGCTACACAACATGACAAAAACTTAAATGTTTGAAAAATAAAAAAAAATGTCCCCCAGCATATAAGCTTGCAAAAATAACAATTATAAGACCTAAAACCCTTGAAGAATACCCAAAACAGGCGTAGATATGACACCGAGAGGAAACTCTGCCGGTTAGCTTCCTTATTTTCCTCCAAGTCAAACTTCCCGTTTTCTGACCCGATTGTCGCATAGTGATGACGGCTAACAACGCAGTCCATAAGGCTTTCTGGACAGCGACCCCTGGTGTGTAATTTCAATCTGAAAGCACTTTTATAACGACACACCTTGACCGAAGTGCTGTACAGCATACTACGGAAGCGTAATGCGTTCACTTGAGAAAAAAGAATTCTGCTCTGTTTTTCTGAATTAATGACATAATTATCTCGGAATTTCTATATTAATGACATAATTATCTCGGAATTTCTGAGATAAAGTTTTCATGTAAAAAAAAAATACGCTCTGTTTTTCTGAATTAACGAGATACGGTTTTCATGTAAAAAAAAAAAAAATACGCTCCGTTTTTCTGAATTAACGAGATACGGTTTTCATGTAAAAAAAAAAAAAAATACGCTCTGTTTTTCTGACTTAACCTCAAAAACTCTCATTTCGCCTACTTTAGAGCTCACTGCAACAATGTCACTCCTTAGATTAATACAGTTTTATTTTGGTTTGGGTTTGAAACACTGCGAAATACTCGCAGCTTTAAGTAATGTAGATGGCATTGTTATTAGTTTGTCTACTTTGCGCAGGCACCTCAAGGTTTTGCCGTTGTTCAGGCGAAAAGCCCATTCTGATCTGCAGGACATAGCAGCGTTTCTCCAGAATCCGTTGGACCAGTATGGAATGCTTCACGGGTACAAGATGATGCATCTGAAATGCATTCAGGCTGGCCTTGTGGTGACTCAAGAAACAATCAGACAATTGTTGAAAATACTGGGTCCCCACAGAGTGCAGCTTAGGCGCCAGCATCGCCTTCGGCGGCGTCTGTACCAAAATCCAGGCCCAAACTTTTTATGGCACGTAGATTCATATGATAAGCTCAAACCATATGGGATATGCATCAATGGTGCAATAGACGGGTTTTCTCGAATGGTTATATGGCTACATGCATACTCTACAAGTAGTAATCCTAAAGTCATCGCTGGATACTTTATTGATGAGGTGCTGTCAAGGAATGGTACTGCTACCAGAATTCGATCGGACCTAGGGACAGAACTGTTACATGGAGCAGATGCAGATGTTCCTGAGACATGATCATATGGATGAATTTTCTAGTAGATGCTATTTGTATGGTTCAAGCAACCACAACCAACGGATAGAGCATTGGGGGGATTTTTAAGAAAGCAGCACGCACAGTTCTGGATCAACGCATTTCAGGATTTAAAAGATTCTGACCACTTCTCTGGTGGCTTCCTAGACAAAAGTCTGATACAATTCACGTGTCTTCAAATAATAGAAGTAAGTTTTTTGTTTTAAATGTGCGATTCAAAGATGTGATATGTTTCTCTGTTTTTGTCCAATTTTGGAGGTAAATTAGGCTCCCAACGAGGTCACACTAGAAAATGCATAGATAAGATCAGATAGTTAATAGTCACAAAAATAGGAATCATTTTGCAAAGTAGAAATGTCCTTATTTTGTGCCCAAGTCTATTACTATCTCTGTCCTGCCAAAATGAGTGAACACATAGGCTATATGGCACTGGCAGATTAATTGTGGAATCTTTGCAATTTTTACGCATGCCCCTTTAATGTTCAGGTCATTTTAACTATACATAGAGCAAAATCAGCAAACATAACAATAAATTGAGTTAAAAAATAAGTCAATGTACACTCTGCAAGATGGATAATAACACTTAGTCCTTTATCAGAAAATTCAGAATCAGAAAAAATTCAGAAACAACACATTTAAACATCTGTTGCATTCATTGGACAATGAGGATATGAGAAATTGTGATTTAAAACGTAACTAGTAACAAAAGCTGTCAGATAAATGTAATGAAGTAAAACATACAATATTATTTTTAAAAATAAAATAAATGGGAATACTGAAGTAAAAGAATTGAGTAAATGTACAGTACTTAGGTACCACATTCAACAACTGAGACTGCTGTGGTTTGGCCTGTATTCATATAACAAACATCTTCACATATTGAAAGCCTGGGATTTAGTGTTTTCAAATACACTCACCTAAAGGATTATTAGGAACACCATACTAATACGGTGTTTGACCCCCTTTCGCCTTCAGAACTGCCTTAATTCTACATGGCATTGATTCAACAAGGTGCTGAAAGCATTCTTTAGAAATGTTGGCCCATATTGATAGGATAGCATCTTGCAGTTGATGGAGATTTGTGGGATGCACATCCAGGGCACGAAGCTCCCGTTCCACCACATCCCAAAGATGCTCTATTGGGTTGAGATCTGGTGACTGTGGGGGGCATTTTAGTACAGTGAACTCATTGTCATGTTCAAGAAACCAATTTGAAATGATTCGAGCTTTGTGCCTTGGTGCATTATCCTGCTGGAAGTAGCCATCAGAGGATGGGTACATGGTGGTCATAAAGGGATGGACATGGTCAGAAACAGTGCTCAGGTAGGCCGTGGCATTTAAACGATGCCCAATTGGCACTAAGGGGCCTAAAGTGTGCCAAGAAAACGTCCCCCACACCATTACACCACCACCACCAGCCTGCACAGTGGTAACAAGGCATGATGGATCCATGTTCTCATTCTGTTTATGCCAAATTCTGACTCTACCATTTGAATGTCTCAACAGAAATCGAGACTCATCAGACCAGGCAACATTTTTCCAGTCTTCAACTGTCCAATTTTGGTGAGCTCGTGCAAATTGTAGCCTCTTTTTCCTATTTGTAGTGGAGATGAGTGGTACCCGGTGGGGTCTTCTGCTGTTGTAGCCTATCCGCCTCAAGGTTGTGCGTGTTGTGGCTTCACAAATGCTTTGCTGCATACCTCGGTTGTAACGAGTGGTTATTTCAGGGGTTTGCAGGGAGGAATGCCTTCAGAGAGGACCATATCCCTGTGATGCTACTGTGTTTGACATTTGTTGCCTTGCCATGGCAGACAACAGTCTTCATCCACCCACCTCTCCAAAAGAAGCCATTGAGCTTTACATGTTCTTACAGTACGTGCTTACATACATACCCACATTCAATAATCACAAGCTGTTCTGCTGGATTTAATGACTGTATGTGATCACACACTTACATAATGTCACGCCCCGCTCCTTCCGCTCCCGATGTGTGCCACGCCCACCTCATTACCTCCTGTTTCGCCCTGATTGTTCTCACCTGTGGCTCGTTATCCGTGGCTTGTCTTTTGTATTTAGTCCTCGTCTGAGTCAGTCTTCCCCAGACTCGTCATTGATGTTACCTGTCGTGCTTCCCCGGTCCTGTTACCCTAATAAATCCCAGTTGTACCTGACTTTCTGGCTCCGATCGTCTGCTTTCCAGCTCGCTTACCCCGCGATCGTGACACATAACACAAATAACACTGTTCGTTGCAGTTGGAAAATGTTATGAACCATGAATTTCAATTACACCATCTACAAATATAGTCTGTTTTTTTTTTTTGCTCTAATTTAAGCATGACTACATTTTTTCCTTCTGAATTTACCCATATTGGATTAATTCTACTTTTACACTAATTGTACATTTCTATTTAAAAGATTCTGGTTTGAGGCATAGTGTTTTTCACAAAGCATGAGTATCTGGCTAGAATGATACATTTTTCACGGTTTTACCCAGTGCAATTGTCAAAACTCAGTAATTATGCCCTGTGAGGCAGGATCTGTGCTGTCCTCTCACCATTGTTAGAACGTATCACTTACCATTTTGGTCACTGAGCATGTCAATGTATCTGCAGTAAAGACACTATTTCTTTGAGGAAAAAACAAGAACGCAACCTGTGTTTTTTATTAGTAAAAACACAAGGTACATTTAATGTACCTTCTAATGCATGTTCGAACAGTTTCACAAAAAGTGCCAGTATTAACAGCTGACATGAACTACAATTCAGTAGGTCAATATTTTTTCTTTGAAATCCAACTTTGTGAGAACATTTAAATTAATGTCCAAAATTCTACAACTGATGATAAAAAACTTAAGATAAACTATAAATACCTATTTCTCAATCATTTACAAGGAAAAACAACAAAGAAGATGTAAGAAAAACAAAAATCTGTAAAGAGCTTAATTTAGCATACTTTACAGAACCTGTGTCAGACAGAAATAAATAAATAAATAAATATATAAATGCACTAAATGTGAGCAATACTGTAAGTCATTAAAAGCTATTTAACAGTATTGCAAGAAATGCCAAGAAAGCAAAATGGGAAAAATTCAGAAACACAAAAAATAAAAATAAAAACATATAAAATAGAAAAACATTTATAAAATATAAAACCATTTATAAAATCAACAAAAAAAACTTTAAGACAAAAGCCTTTTTGTACAAGATAAATGACAAATGACATGTCTACAAAACTGCACTAAGTTGGTAAATTTAAGTCTAATAATGTACTCCAAAACAGTAAATAATTTTACAAGTCCATTAACAGAATGTTCATCAGTCACTAAAGATGTCACCTACCATTTAAGAATGGTGATAACTTTCTTGAAAACTTTTCTTAAGGTCTTAACAGATGGCTCTGATGAAGTTACAAATGGGCAAAAACTAAACATGGAAGCAAAAAGTTAGTAAATGAGGGAGGCACACCTATGCAATGTCCATTGTGAAGAAGTTACTGGACAGTAATGTCTCCATTTCAGCTCAGAGCTCAGGATAACTGTTGTAGGTTGATGGCAGCTCCAAAGTCGGGCCACATACTGTATATGTGCAATTGGCCGCCGTGCAAGGCCTTCCAAAGCAGTGAATATGACTTTAATTTCTTTAATGCAGATGATATCAGACCCTGTTACAAATCTCAACATCTTCCGGAGGCCTATTTCATCCAATCCCCTTATGTACTGATGTAGATATCGCAAACTTTGGTTCTCTGCTGGAGTATCTGGAGAGGCAGTGATCAGCTTTAACACCTTTCGTGTTGTTGGTTTAAGATCATCATACATCTTCTGCATATCAACCACACTGGGCCAGAAATTCCTAAAAGTTGGTCCTGCGACTGCTGCAATGTAATCCTGTGCATATTTTGGTTGCTGGATTATTTGCTTGTGGGCCGCTTGGAGAAGCACAGCTTTTAAGTTATCTTGTGTTATTACTGTTCTCACTCCCATGCGATCCATGAGATCAAGAAGCTCATCTTCGTCATCACCAACAAGAGCCTCTTGCAAAGCAGTGGACAAGAGATCACGCTCAGGCTGACGAAGATACAACATCAGGGAGTCAAACAGTAAATCAGCTGAGACAGAATGTTCACCAAATGTTACTGCTGCTGTAAAGGCTGGAGCCAGCCGAGAAGGAAAATATCCATGGTCCTTCAATCCTTTGACTAATATCCTACCAACAGATTTCCATTCCTCCTCTTGCCATTTTGGGGATAGTGATGGCACCCTCACATCTGCACCCTCTGCTGCACAGTCTAAAAAGTCTGTCCAGAAACATGCATATACATCCCTGGATACACCATCAGCATCTGCCCCCATTTCATTAATGAAGCTGTATTTCACAAAACAGCTCATGATTGGATCGAATTGGGTTATCAGTTCATCTAGAAGATTCACTCTGTGAAGTTTCACAGTCACATGGAAAAGTTCTTTGTCAGGACTTGGTGGGTCAGCAGGCACTATATCAGAATGAACAGGAGTTGAGGTGTAGGTGTTTATTTGTGCCTCTTCTATTTGCAGGACAGGCTCTTGTAAGACTGTATCATCCAACTCACCTAAAAATTGCTGTAGGAATTTAACAGCTCAAATGGGGGTGGTTTTCCACCAATGTTCAGGGGAATTGATTATGAATTAATTAATGATTAATTCATACACAATTAAATAGGGAATATTAGGTTGTTCCGATATCACTGTCTTTATATTAGTCCCACTTGGTAAAGAGCTGGATGATTTAAGTCCAGAATGTGAATGGAATTCATTCGTTGGTATCACTACTCAGATAGCTGCCCGTCCACCGGGTCAGCTTCTCTCTGTAACCTAGCGACTCAGCTCTTGGCCAAAGAGAGAGTCTCGCGATACTTGAGGACGCGAGTGGGACTTCAAAGCTCAGTAACGGGATTCAGACCAATAAAGTGACTTATTGTAAGCACAGAGAGGGAGATTTAAAATGTGAACAGCATGCATTTATTCTAATACTACACTAAAACAGGACAAACATTACACATAACATAATACATACAAACACAATAACGAAATTACGGAAAATGGATTTACAGTAGGAAACAGTGATCAGCTTTGATTAAATACTGTTCTGCAATGGCAAGCCTAGGATCTAAACAGGCAACCCAGATTTCAGTGTAAATCAGCCGGTACTAGTTGCCTATGAGAGAGTTGACGGTGAGTTTACGTGATTGCAGCGGGGATCAGCTTTGTCTTTTGTTGAAACTCGCGGCGAAGAGGCTTCGTAGTTTCGATGGTAGATTTAATCTTCTCCGCGCGTAGTTTCTCCCGCAGTCTTGGATTGGAGGCTTCGCGTTTTCTTCTTTTCTTTTTGATGTTTTCTCCTCCTCCTTTTTTTGATTCTCTGGGTGTGAGGTTTTTATGCCCCATGGGTCCCATGAATATTCATGACCCAGGGTCCAACTCATACCCAATGAGAATTGGTACCTGGATCCGAGGGGCCGGTTGCAGGCTCCCCGAATGTCCCCATAGATTTATGGTGGTCTTTGGCCAACTTTTGTGCTGATTTTAATTAAGTAATTTAGCTTTGGATAGGTTCAATTGTGTAATAATCCGTCCCCAGATTCACATTCGGACATAATTTAGGATGACATTGATACCAAACATGATATTCCACCTTTGATCCAAACCTTTGCTAATTTTCATTGATTAATTTATAATTCCTCTTATGAGGTGCATGCTTATTATTGCCATCAATGTACAGAATACATGGCTAGGTGGCATATCTCACAGCTGTGACTAGTTCAGGTATATTTTACTGAAGCTGTACCCCATTGCATACAGTGTGTCCTAATTAAGGATGGCTTGGGTAACTTTCTTTACTTCAGTAAAAGAACAGGGTTGATTATACATTGCCAAATTATAAAATGTAGCAAATCGGGCTATTAAAAAAGGGTTCAGTACACAAGTTTTCACATACATTGCATAGTCTCTTTCAGACAAAGGGAGGCAGGAAAAGAGCGCGAATCTCTGATTTACGACTGTAAGGCATAGATAAGCAACCGCATTTCTACCCCTTCCCCCCCCCTTTTGGTGAGGGGTGGGGGCCTTCCTTAGTTCTATTAACTAAATAACTATGTGCTCAAACATTTCTACCTACTTGGTTACACCACTTAAACTCATTTCCCCTATTCTCTGAGAGAGGTGTGAGCACGTGGTTGGATAACCCCAGTGTTTACCTATCTGTGCATATTAATATATATATATATATGTATATATATATATATATATATGTATATAATTGTCCAAGTGGTGAAGATACAACGGGACATTCATAAGAGGAATAGAAGACAATGGTGACTGACACATACACATCCACCAAGTTTACAGTAATGATGCCAAATAATAGTGAGGATAACACACAATCAAATACACAATAGATGGCATATGATTTTAGCTTTGTCCCACTCCAGAGAGATGCAGGATCTCCCCCCCTTTGCACTATCTGGGTCCTCCGTTTGAGGGCCATAAACATTGGAATGCGGGCTTCGGCTTCCTGGAGAGGGGCCCTGGGTCAAAGAGGTACGGAGGGAGATCTTGGCATGGCCGACTCACTCCCTCAGCGGCCATAAAATACTGGCTGTGGGGCCTGCGTGATCCTACATTGCCCACCTTGCAGAGGACCAAAAACGACTTCCGATGTATTATACAGAGATGTAAGATCAATGACCTCAACAGCAGTAGAGACAACAGGTGACATCTAGGTAGTACTTTGCGCATCACCTTCCCCAGTGTGTGTCTGCTGTGTCAAAATCTCAACATCTTCTGTTGTGTGTTTCTGCTGTCCCTGTTCTGCTGTGTTTTTTTGTTGCTCATCTGACCTTGCTGTCTGATCATCAGTTCCTTCCACCATTTCTGTGAACACTTCATCTCCATCAGTCAGACGCTCTGTGAACAAGTAAAACCTTAAGACCCCCAATTTATGTGTCTCGTAGAGCTCTCCCACACTAACAGACTCATCAAGGTATGCTTCTTGAAAGTCAACAATGTTGTGACTAAACTCTTCCCACTTCCCCTGTCTTGATTTGTCATTAGGGAAAAAAAGTTTTTTAGCATGTGAGAGAATCTCTGTTTTTGTGGCTTTCTTTGAAATATCAAGAACTCTAGTTCCTCCACCATTGCGTTTTCTCACTTGTCTCTTTTCATTTATCCATCCTACTTCTATTTTTCTTGTCATTTATAAGGCCCTTTTATTTTGCATCTTTGTTGAATGCATGGAATATTCCTTTGTAGAGTCTTGATCTTTGTCTGTGTTGCTTTTTGTGGCCATCTGTCTTCTAAGTTTTTCCAAATAAAGACAGTCGTGTTAGATTAACATTGTCACGACTGGCGGGCGGGCGAGCAGGAAAGCAGGCGAGCTGAGCCGTGAAGTCGGACAAAACAGGGTTTAATAGTAATAGGACTAGCAGACGTGGAACAACACATGACAATACAATGACGGATCTGGGGAAGACTGACTCAGACGAGGACTAAATACAAAAGACAATCTAGACATAACAGGACTCAGGTGATCACAATTAGGGCTGAACACGAGGTAACGAGGTGGGCGTGGCACACATTGGGATCGAACGGAGCGGATCGTGACATAACAAAGGCGCGCACTCCGGGCGCGCCCCAAGGGGAGGCGACGAAGGAGACGAAACAGGACCTGGAAAACAATAACAAAACCATTAACGAGACCAGGGAAACAGGACCGAGACACAAAACAGGGACGAGAAGAAGGACAAGACACGACAAAGAACAGGAAACGCGGACAGGCAGACAGAGAAAGGAGACACAGAGGGGACAGAAAACGGAGGAACATCAGGGCGAGGAGTGAACACAGGAGACACCGAGGGACGAGGAGCAAAGACAGGAGGGACAAAGGGACCAGAAGGGAACGGAGGAGACACAGAGGGACGAGGAGCAGAAACAGGCGGGACGGAGGGAAAGGGAGGAGGAACCAGGGGAGCCCGAAGGATCCCAGGCGGGCGACGGGCAGCGGCCGGAGGGGCCGCAGGCGAGAGGGAGGAGGGAGCAGGAGGGGACCACCCAGGGGCCAAGGGAACGGGACGAGGGAGTGACGGAGGGGACACAGAGGGAGCAGGAGGGAACACCGGTGCATGCAGGCAGGAGGGGGAAGCCGCGGCAGGCGGAGGCACAGCCGGAGCCGGGGAAGGCGCCGTCCGACGCCAAGCCGGAGCAGGGGGGCCCGGAGGCGGCCGACACGGAGCCGGAGGCGGGACCGAGGACCGGCACCGAGGAACCAGGGGGGGACCCGGAGGCGACCGCCGACCCCGAGCCGGAGGACCCACAGGCAACCACCGAGCCACAGCCAGGGGCCGAACGGGTGAGCCAGGGGGCAGGGCGGGCGAGACCCGGGCCCGACGCCTATGTCCCCATCCCTTACGGGACACAGAAAGGCGGGGTCCTGGGGGGCGTCGGCCTTGCCGGGGTAAGGGCGGACAAACAGTCAGGGCCTCTACGGAGGCAACAAGCGGGGCAGCCGGAGCCGCGGGCGTGGCCGCAGGCGGGGCAGCCAGAGCTGCGGGCAGGACGGGAGAGGCGGCCTCAGACCGGGCCATGGGCAGGACTAGAGAGGCGGCCTTAGGCAGGGTCACGGTCACTTGGCCAGCAGGGGGCGCCTCGGAGGGCGCTTTGGGCGTGCAGTCAGCAAGGGGCACCATGGGCAGAGCGGCCTCCTCTGCTGCTGGCGGAGGCGAAGTCAGGCCCTCGGGCGATGCTGCAGCGGGCTCCCTCAGTTCCTGGCCAGCAGAAACGGGAAATGAAACAGAAATGAACAGTCGTGAGTGACATGGGTAGGGTCCAATCGCAATCAGGAAAAGGGTAGGACCACACTTCGTGTTCGTGATTGGACAGTACCCATGTCACTCCAAGGATACTGTCCAATCACGAACACGAAGTGTGGTCCTACCCTTTTCCTGTTCATTTCTGTTTCATTTCCCGTTTCTGCGCCCCCTGCTGGCCACGTGACTGAGACGCCCGAGGGGCCTGCTGAGGCGCCCCCCTGCTGGCCAAGTGATGGCGGTGCCCGCCGGGGCGCCCCCTGCTGGCCAGGAACTGAGGAAGCCCGCTGAAAACTCGTATTGTTAAGTGATTGCAAAAACTGCAGTTATTTCTTGTAGCACGCTTAACACAGCCTTTAAGCGAAACGTCCGTGCAAAATGTATCTTAATCAAAATACTAGTTATGGTCAGAGGTGTGACCAGAACATCATGTGTGGGTGGGCATTTGGCTTGTCTGGGAGGGCAAAAAATATCCATCCATCCATCCCCATTTTTGTAGGGGGGTCAAATAATAATAACAACTTTGTTTTATATAACATATAAAAGCAAAAAATTATGGCATAAATCATAACCGATTGTTCAATAAAAATTAACAGAGGCAATGGAACTTTTATTATTTTTGTGATTGTGTAATCAAATAACTTAAGGAAAAGTCCCTCCTCCCCACCTTCGTGATTGTGACGACGCAGAGCCAGTTCATTGACTGCAAGGAACTGAACGGCCTCCCCAATGCTTTTCACATAATATCTATTATTTTCTATCTGGGTTGTACCCAGTAGTTGAACTATGCTTTCACCCGCAGTGTTGCCAACTATATTTAGCGAGTTTTTAGACCTCTCTGGCGACTCGTTTTCAAAAAAGCGACTAGCGACAAATCTAGCTACTTTTTCTAATGTTATTGGGGACTTTTGGAGACTCTGACGTGGAAGCACGTATCGTTCTCACTCTCCTCACCGAGCAGCGGGTGCTGCCGTGGGCTCCCCTCCCGTCCCAAAGCATTCACAAGCGGACAGTCCTCATGCAGCAGCCCCACCCATCTGCAATCAGAGCAGGAGATGTTCACCTTTCCGCGTCCAGACTGCAAATGAATTGCGCATGCGCGAAGCCACCACTGGCTGATCCTGCCCTGGCTTATTGCCAAAAACTCCGCCAAGTATGACAGTTTTTAAAGAATAAGTAATTCCGCCAGAGTGTCTCTTTGGGGTCACTTTTGCCCAGATATAGGAAGAGGGTTGGAATTATGATATAAAAAAACAAGAATCGACAGAAGAAAGTTCATTTGGGACTTCCGGGTATGGCCGCAAGCTAGACGGTCGCGTTCGAGTCTGCTCTTTGCATCAATCCTGTTTAATCCTTATACTTCAACCAGAAAGAATCTCCCCGGAGTGGTGGAATTGACGCAGATATGCCTGGAGCAGGGAGAGGCAGTAGGGAGAAGTCTAAGTCTACGACGCAATCCAAATTGTCGAACTTTGAAGCGCATGAAGCTGAGCAGCCGACTAGCAAGGAAGCTAACGTTATGACGGATGCTTCGGCCGCTGGCGCAGAGGCAAGCGAAGGGGTTGTGAACAGAGAAGCGCTGAATTTACACAGCATGGACCAACGGCTTCTAAATATGGCTAAGGAGGAGATACTGGGGGAAATACGCAATTTGAAAAGCGAGTTCACCGGAAGATTTGATGGGGTACTTAAGGCTATAGCGGACACGAGACAGGAGGTGACTGAATGTTTGGCGCGGGTGGCAGGGACAGAGGTGCGTCTGTCCAACGTGGAGGACGAGCAGATTGACTTGAGAGCGGTGGTCGAGAAATTGGAGACAAGAAATAAGCATCTAGAGGACAAAGTGGTCGATTTGGAAACTAGATCGCGTTTGAATAATCTGCGGCTGGTGGGCCTTCCCGAAAATTCTGAGGGTCCCGACGTATGCGGCTTTCTGGAGAGTTGGTTGCCTGATGCGTTGGGGCTAGGCCCAATGCGTCACCCTTTAGTCCTGGAAAGGGCCCACCGCATTGGACCGAAGAGAGACACCGATACCCCACCAAGAACGGTAATCATGAGATTTCTTAATTACAAGCAAAAAGAAGTCGTGCTACGAAGTGCCAGAACAAAGAGGGACATCTTCTATAAGAATCGGCGTGTGAAGCTGTTTGCGGATGTCGCTGCGGAGGTGCACAGGCGACGCAAGCAGTTCGACGCTGTTCGCGAACAACTGCGTAAACTAGGAGTGAGGCATGGCATTCTTTCCCCGTCCACGCTGGTGCTGACATATAAGGAGACAGTCCACAAATTCACTTCCCCAGCGGAGGCCAAGGGCTTTACCCAGAAGATTCAAATGGAAACGGTGGTGGCGGACTGATTTATGTTTACAAGATTAGCCACAACCATTTATACAGTGTATCGGTTTCGGTAAGGCATATTGGCAGTCGCAAAAGTAAGAACTGTTCAAAAAAGGATGCATTACTTGAATATGGTCGCAGGCGAATGTTAGGATAAAGGTTTAGATTTTAAGAATCTAACGAAGTTCGCGGTAGGAAGTAGAATACTTCAGGGGTTTACCCAGCGAGCTGGGTTGGAGGTTTGTTGTTGTGATGTTCGTAACGTTCGCAGTTTTTTGTCTTATTGTTCATGTGTGTACATCCTCTTGGACATATATACGTAGGGCAAGCATAAAATGTTTGCGAGTGTATAGATGACACAAAAATTTGAAATTAAGTTTACTTCCTGGAATTGCAGAGGCCTGGGTACACCTAAAAAGATTAAGCAGGTTATGAACAGGATAAAGGATCTAGGCTCTAGGATTGTCTTCCTACAGGAAACCCATACTCTGGAGGAGGGCAATACCAAAATTGGTAGAAGGTGGCAAGGTTCGTTGTATGCATCGTCTTATACGTTACGAGCCCGAGGAGTAATAACACTGATTCATAAATCGGTGCCCTTGCACGTTACAAATATTATAAAAGATAAATCCGGAAGGTATTTGATTATTCAGGGCTCAATTTTGCGGGAAAATTTCAACTTAGTGAATGTGTATGGACCAAACATTGATGACGATCGATTCTTTACAAATTTATTTCTAACCATTTCTTCTCTCTCAGGTAAAACTATTATTGGTGGAGATTGGAACTGTGTTTTGAATCCAGTCTTAGACCGATCAACTGGAATTGACCAGACTCATCATAAAAGTAGGGAGGTCATCCAGAATTTTATGAGAGAACTGCAAATGATAGATGTTTGGCGGCATCAAAACCCTATCGATGTTACATACTCTTGTTATTCCAAAACATTTAACACTTACTCCCGTATTGATTACTTATTGATTTCGGTAGATTTGTTGCCTGATATGGGAAGTTGTTTTTATGATAGTATAACAATCTCGGATCATGCCCCTTGTAACGTAGCTTACACCCATAGGGGGTTATTGATAGACCCACCTAGGTGGTGTTTACATCAAAAGTGGCTTACAGATGAATCTTTCGTAGGATATGTGGGGGATAAAATTGATGAATATTTTAGTCTAAATACGACACAGACCGCAGCCGGTATCAGGTGGGATGCCTTTAAGGCTTGTATAAGGGGTTATATCATTTCTTATACCTCCTCCAAATCTAAAGAACAGCGCAGGAAAAGACAACAGCTGGAATGGAAAATAAAACATCTGGAGGATCAACTGTTTAGAGATAAAAATCCGCATGTAGGAAAAGAACTGATGCTGTTGAAAGCACAGTATAACAAGGCCGCGGCGGACAGGGCAGCCTCTAACATATTACGGTTAAATCAGTCTTTTTATGAACAGGGTGAGAAACCCGGTAGGGTTTTGGCGTGGCAAATAAAAAAATTGGACACACAAAAGGACATAACTACAATAACGACTGCGAGTGGGGAGACAGTCGTGGACCCTATAGAGATAAATAATGAATTTAGACAGTTTTATGAAACGCTTTATGAATCTCAAAACCAGACAGATTTAGACGAACGGAAATTATTTTTGGATAAGTTACACATACCAACTGTCACAGAGGATCTAGGCTTATATTTGGACTCAGATATTAGTGAGGAAGAAATACTCGGAGTAATTGAAAGCATGAACGCAGGTAAAAGGGCAGGCCCTGACGGGTTTCCGATTGACTTCTATAAGAAATTTAAGGGACGGTTGGTAAGGCCAATGTTGGAAATGCTAAAAGAAGCGTTTATGGTGGGGGACCTCCCTGACACGATGGCGAATGCACTAATCATTTTATTGCCTAAACCTGGAAAGTCTAGAGACAAATGTGAGAACATGAGGCCAATAAGCCTGCTTAATACAGATCTTAAGATAATCAGCAAACTACTAGCAAATCGTTTGCGAGACGCCCTCCCATTGCTTATACACAGGGATCAAAATGGCTTTATCTCAGGTAGGCAGGGTCTATATAATGTAAGGAGGGTTCTTAATGTTATTCAAGCTTTGGATGTCCCTAAAGACACGGCCCTCCTCTCCCTGGATGCTGAAAAGGCGTTTGATAGGGTAGACTGGGCATATCTTTTTGAGGTGTTGGAGAGATTTGGATTGGGGCCAAAATTTCGGAAATGGATACAACTATTATATTTGCACCCGACGGCAGAAATTCTAACAAATAAAAATGTGTCTAAACCAATTATGGTTAAACGAGGTTGTCGGCAGGGATGTCCGTTATCCCCGTTGCTCTTTACTTTAGCAATGGAGCCCTTGGCAATAGCCATACGGTCGCATTCATACATTACCGGTATCATGGTCGGCCAGGTGGAACACAGGCTGTCGCTGTATGCGGATGATATCATCTTGTTCCTTTCACGACTAAATTTGTCTATCCCGGCATTGTTGGAACTAATTGATGAGTTTGGTCATATTTCTGGATATGTAATAAACCGATCGAAATCATCCATCCTATTGCTAGATAATAGAGAAAGAGAAGACCCGCCGGAGGCTGTTTCACATTTCAAATCAGTTTCTAAATTTACTTACTTAGGCATACATATTCTTCCAAGTTTGGATTTAATAGTTCAGCATAATTATGATTCGTTGGGTAACGAAATTAAAGATAGCGTCAACAGATGGAGTCTTCTTCCCATGTCCCTCATAGGTCGAATAAATATTTATAAAATGAGTATACTTCCGAAGCTATTGTATGTTTTTCAGAATATCCCCTTGCCTCCTCCTGCTGATTGGTTTAAAACGTTTAGGAAACTGCTTCTTGATTTTTTATGGTCGAACAAACGTGCTAGAATACGCCTGTCTCTACTGCATTTACCATACGATGAGGGAGGCTTGATGTGCCCGAACATAGAGTGGTACTATTGGGCAGCTCAGCTTAGATCTATTGGGTGCTATTTTTGTAAAAATGATCCTCCCCAGTGGACAGAAATGGAATGTGGCGTATTGAGCCCCCCATTACCCTTGTACCTCTTTTCGGATACAGAAGTTAATTTGATGAAGAAGACTAAGAACCCGATAGTTAAAAATATGGTTAAGGTGTGGTATACTGTTAAAAGGCACATTAAGGAGCCGGTCATTTTATCAAGGCTGACCCCAATTTGGGGTAATCAGACCTTCCCCCCGGGAAGAGCTGATGCGGTGTTTAAGCAATGGGCTATGAAGGGATTGGAGAAAATTCAAGATCTGTATCCGACGGGCTCTGATAACATGATGACATTTGACATGCTTAGTCTCAAATATGATATTCATAGGAAATATTTTTTCAAGTATCTACAAATTAGAAGTTATGTAGGGACGAAGCAAAGAAATTTATTGTCTCCACCAAAATACAGGTTAGAAGAATTGGTAAGTGAACATGGTCTTGGTAGAGGTGCAATCTCAAGACTTTATAAATTGCTGTTATCACATTCTCCAGATAATTCAACCAAGAAATTGGAGGCTTGGAAGGAGGATCTACAGATAAATTTGTCACTGGATGAGTGGCAAGGGGTTTGCCGGAAGGCGCATAAACAAACTATAAACTCTCGGTTAAGATTATTACAATACAAGTGGCTTATGC
This sequence comes from Paramormyrops kingsleyae, assembly GCF_048594095.1. Taxonomy (NCBI): domain Eukaryota; kingdom Metazoa; phylum Chordata; class Actinopteri; order Osteoglossiformes; family Mormyridae; genus Paramormyrops; species Paramormyrops kingsleyae. Next base: position 129,141 of record NW_027326012.1, read on the forward strand.
GTGTCTATGTCACTCCTGTTAGACTGCACCAATACAATCCGCTGATCCCGGACGTATGTGCGAAATGTGGGGACGAAAGAGGTACACTGCTTCACTGTGTTTGGGACTGTAGAGAACTTAGGGCTTTTTGGGGTGAAATACGGAGCACGGTGAAGTCCATTATTGCTAAGGACCTTCCTTTGGAGCCTTCCTTTATACTTCTAGGTATATACCCCGAGCACACAGACTATACGAAGACTGAGAAATTGTTTATCGATATTTGTTTATTACAGGCTAAGAGGTTGATTGCATTGTACTGGAAATGTATAGAAAGGCCAAGTGTTGGACAATGGGTCAAACAGATGTTGGCTACGCTTCCTTTGGAACGCATCACATTTTTGTTAAAAGGGAAAAAGGATTTGTTTGAGAGTGTTTGGAAGCCTTTCATGCTCTTTGCGGAGGGCACGAACTTGTCTGACGATCAAGAAGAGGACGACGGCTAAGATTTGTTACTCTTTCACTGTTTGGCGTGATATGAGCTGGTTGTCGCCTGATATTTTCTGTCAAAAGGCTTTGTTAATGTGTTGTGTGATGTTCTTATGTATTGTGTCTGAGGGGAAGTTTTGTTGTGTGTTGTTTTGCTTTTGTGTATAAAAGAAAAAGTGAAATAAACATATTGTTGGGAAAAAAAGAAAGTTCATTTGTAGTTCTAAACGTATTGTAGCGTGTTCAGAATGTTATTGTGTTGTGGATCACAATGTGTTAATGTGAAAGTTGCACTTTATTCCTTTTTGCGTTTCGAACTGTTCTTGGTTGTTCGAGATATGAGAGGAAGCTCCACCCCGTGTGTGGTGTGTGTAGGGGGAGGGAGGAGTGCCTCGTGGTTCAAGTACGGTTCTCTCTTAAGTCGGGGTGTGTATGGCGTGGGTTGTGGCCGACAACAGCCCAAATAAACACCTCTTTTGCATTAAAACGCCTCGTCCTTGTCTGAGAACGCTACAACTGGTATCAGAAGTAAAAAGAATCTGTGAGACAGCTGGAAGTGCAGTCGCTGATTGAACGAGACGAGCAGCTTCTTCCGCTGGTGAGAATGGATAATCCAACTCGTATTAAGATGGAGGACGATGACGATTACGCTGGTGCTGGGGCAGTGCATATGTTTGGTGCGCATGCAGCGGCGATTCCCAGTCAGTATAAAATAAATTCAGTGAAAAACGAGCCGCGTGAGGCCGCGGCTGCAGGCGAGGAAACGAGCCGCCATTACCCGCCGCTGCCGGCCGCCATGACGTCAGACGTACGTGACGTAGCGGCGCTGACCTCGTGTGAAGCAACGCGACCGAAGGTAAACAATAATGGCGGCGCCCATGAACTGAATAAGCCGGTTGGAATAAAAACGCCGAAATACTCCGGCAGATCTGACTGGGAGGCTTTTCATGCACAATTTGAGCTATTGGCTCATGCTTATGCTTGGTCAGTGGAACAGAAAGCCCTTCAGCTTGCTCTTTGCCTGACAGATGATGCACTGTCGTGCTTATTGCTGCTTGATGCTAGTGAGAGGGCTGATTATGGTGTATTGGTCGGTGCATTAAGACGTCGCTTTGGACAGTGTTTTCGATCTGAGCTTCTGCGGTCCGAATTACACAGTCGTCAGAGAATCCCAGGGGAGCCGCTGCGTGTTCTGGCTAACGATATTGAATCCTTAGCAAGGTGAGCTTATGCCCATATTCCCCCATCAGTGCAAAGTGAACTGGCCCGTGATCAGTTCATCAGGGCCCTGTCCCCAGCAGAGCTGCGCATACATACACAGCTAGCACGCCCATGTGATTTAGCTGAGGCTTTGGAGTTGGCTCTAGAGAGGGAGATGGCAGTCGAGGCGGCAAGGCGGTCGTCTGTGAACCCCTCTCCCACTGTCCGGGCTGTTGGGGGGGGTGAAACAGCTTCAGCAAGACCGGAGTGGCTGGAGGAGTTTTCAGAGATGATTCGGGGGCTGGCGCGGCCTTCACCCAGGCGGCAGACACAGCAGGCACAGGTCCGCCTTTGCTGGGGTTGCGGTCAGCCAGGACATCTGGTTAAGGAATGCCCTGCACTAGCTAAGAGTTCGGGAAACAGTAAGGGGGCGCAGTAGGCGGGACGCTGCACACCCCCAAGTCCATGTCCCGCTCTTCGCCAAAACAGGCAGATAAGCCCACTATGGGCAGCGGGACGGGTGAACATGGCGTGGTGGTTGTGGGAAGAACGGCCATATCACACTTTTGCCATATTCCAATTTGCATCGAGGGAGTTAAATGCACTGCCCTAGTAGACACAGAGTCTACAGTGACTGTGGTTCGTCCTGAGGTGGTGCCAGAGGGAACGCAGCTTGAGGACACAGCAGTCCAGCTCCGCACAGTTACCGGCGAGCTCGCACCAATGAAGGAGAAGGGGCTGTTGACTCTGTCTGTGGCGGGTGTAAACATGCAGCATCCAGTGTGGATAGCTAATGTGCAGGACAGCTGTATCTTGGGGTTGGACTTTTTGAGGGACTATGGCTGTCGGTTGGACCTGTCAAAGGCCACGTTGAGTTTCAGCAATGGCCAGGTGGTGAAGATGAGGCCACCAGGAGCTCGTCATACACATGGACTGGTGGTTGGGTCCTGGGCATGTCACTTGGAAGATGGGGATGACTCAAGATGCACAATGCCACCCAGAGTGTCCCAGCAAGAGCCCCTGCTAATGCGCACAGGGCCTGGGTCTGTTTCAGGAAGTGCGGGGGACATAATGGGGGAGCTGCGGGAGATAATGCAGCGGAGCTCGGGTGATTTGGACACGCAGCAACAGGAACAGTTGTGGGAGCTGTTGTTGGAGTTCCAGGACTGTTTTGCCTGTAATGAGGAAGACCTGGGTCAGACTTCCCTGGTGCAACACAATATCGACACAGGGGATGCGACACCTATACGTCAGCGGCCAAGACGCATGCCCTTAGGACGGCAGGAGGCTGCGGAGCGGGCATTATCTGGATTGCAGCATGCCGGTATAATAGAACCTTCTGAGAGTCCCTGGGCATCCCCAGTAGTTATGGTCCCAAAGAAGGGGGGGGAGTGGCGCTTTTGCGTTGATTAGAGACGGCTCAACGCAGTGACACAGAAAGATTCGTACCCTCTCCCGCGTGTGGATGAATGTTTGGACCTTGTGGCTGGCTCTAGCTGGTTTTCATCATTGAATTTGAGAAGTGGGTACTGGCAAGTGCCGCTGACGCCAGAAGCTCGACCTAAGACCGCTTTCTGCACGGGTAGAGGGTTGTGGCAATTTAAAGTCCTCAGTTTCGGTCTTTGCAATGCTCCAGCCACATTTGAGCGCTTGATGGAGAGAGTGCTGGAAGGCCTTCCGCGGCAGCAGTGTCTGGTATTTTTGGATGACATACTGGCACATGGAAGCTCATTCCATTTGGCTATCACAGCCTTGAGAGCAGTGCTGGAAAAAATAAGATCCGCAGGCCTGAAGTTACATCCCAATAAATGCAGACTGTTAAGCAGAGAGGTGACATTCTTGGGCCATCGTGTAGGCATTGAGGGGATTGGCACGGCCGAGGACAAGGTGAGGGCTGTACGGGAGTGGCCTGTCCCAGCGAACCAGAGAGAGTTGAAAAGCTTTCTGGGTTTGGCATCCTATTACAGGAAGTTTGCAAGGGGCTTTTCCTGTATTGCCGCTCCCTTATACAAGCTCCTGCAGAAGGATCAGTGCTTTGTCTGGTCAGGGGACTGTCAAAATGCTTTTGATGCTCTAAAACAAACCCTTGTGTGCGCGCCCATTCTGGCACCTCCGGACCCTCAACTGGCCTTCGTTCTGGACACCGACGCAAGTGGGGATGGAATAGGGGCGGTCTTGTCCCAGGTGTGGCCAGATGGAGAGAAAGTAGTGGCCTATTACAGCAAGGTGCTCAGCAAAGTGGAAAAGAGGTACTGTGTCACACGACGGGAGCTGTTGGCCGCAATCTCTGCCATTAGGCATTTCAAGTACTATTTGTGCGGTCGGCATTTCACCATACGCTCTGACCATGCCTCCTTGCAGTGGCTGATGACGTTCAAGGAGCCAGAGGGTCAGCTGGCTCGTTGGCTCGAGGAGTTGCAGAGTTACGAGTTCACTGTGACACATCGTGCAGGGGAACGGCATGGCAATGCAGATGCCCTGTCAAGACGACCATGTAGTGTGCAGGAATGCAAGTATTGTGAGCGCAGAGAGGCCCGAGAGCTGGAGCTGAGTCGGAAGGCGGATGGAAACGATGGGCTAGAGCCGGTCTGCTGGGAGCTACGAGAGGTGGATGTCACTCAATGGGCGGATGCTCAGAGGCAGGATCCAGACCTGCAGCCTGTGATTCGGTGGATGGAGGCACAGCAGCGACCAACATGGGAGGAGGTGGCAGCCCTCTCCCCATTTACCAAGGGACTTTGGGCCAAGTTTAAATGTCTGCGGCTGATAGAGGGCGTTCTGCAGCGAGCTTGGGTGGCCCCCGCGACGGGAGAAAAGACATGGCAAGTCGTGATGCCCGGGGACATGCGAGAGGAGGTATTGAAGGCCATGCATGGCTCTGCTGGATCGGGACATTTTGTGGTGACAAAGACACTTCGACGTCTGCGTCAGGCCTTCTACTGGGGACGGCTACGGCGTGATGTGGAGGACTTTTGCAGGCACTGTGATCTTTGTACAGCACGTAAGGGGCCACAAGGTCAGTCTAGGGCCCAGTTACAGCAGTTTCCAGTGGGGGAGCCAATGCAGAGGGTGGGGGTTGACATAATGGGGCCATTTCCTCGCACCACACGGGGAAATCGTTTTGTTTTGACCGCTATGGATTACTTTACAAAATGGCCTGAGGCCTTTGCATTGCCTGACCAGGAGGCCGTGACGGTTGCCAATGCCTTGGTGGAAGGAATGTTTAGTAGGTTCGGGGTTCCCCAGAGTATCCATAGTGATCAAGGCAGAAACTTTGAATCCAAGGTATTCTCTTGTATGTGTAGTCAATTGGGGATCAACAAGACTCGCACCACCCCACTTCACCCTCAAAGTGACCGGCTCGTGCAGCGATTCAACAGGACGCTAGCTGAACAGTTGTCCATCTTAACATCTACACATCAACACGATTGGGACACGCATCTGCCGGTGGTTCTAATGGCATGTCGCTCTGCTATTCAGGACTCTACATCATGCACACCGGCCCTGCTGATGTTCGGTAGGGAAATTAGGACCCCTGCAGAATTGGCCTTTGGTCAGCCCCCGGATGCTCCACTTGTTCCGGCTGGACTCGAATATGCTAGACAGCTCCAGGACCGCTTGGACTCCGCCCATGCATATGCCCGAAAGCAGCTAGTTTCTGCAGGGATGCGGCAAAAGAGGGCTTATGATCTGCATGCCCGGGGGCGCGACTTTGGGATAGGGGAGCTAGTTTGGGTTTACAGCCCAGTGAGGAAGAGAGGGAGATGCCCGAAGCTGGACAGCCACTGAGTTGGACCATGCCCAATACTGGAAAAGCTGGGGGAGGTTGTGTATCGTGTGCAGTTGCCTCCTCGGGGGCGCAAGGTGGTACTGCACAGGGACAGACTGGCCCCTTACCGGGGCGCCGCATCACCGCGAGGCAGCACAGTACTTCCTTCACAGAACACTGAGACTCCTACAGGGCCGGAGGAGGTACTCGAATCAGCTGATATGGCCAGTAGCGGCCAGCGGGTGGCATCGCTGCCCGATATCCCTCAGGGCGACTGTTCAGAGGGCTCAGAGGACTCAGCATCTGGAGGCCAAACTCGCAAGCTCCTCAGGGGGCGTCCAAAACGGAGGAGGAGAACCCCAGTCAGATTCAAAGACTTTGTCCTCGGGGTCGAGGACTTCAGTAAGAGGGGGGTAGTGTAGCGTGTTCAGAATGTTATTGTGGGCTACACTCACAACACACAAACATACACACATACACAAATGCGTACACAAACACATACACGTATGCGTACACACACACACATACACGTACATATGCACACGCACACATACACACACTTTCATATCAACACACATACACTTAGAACGCACACACACATAGACATGCACGCACACATACACACAGTAGAGCCTAGGGCTCTCATCCCCTATTTTACCCCTGTTTCTCCTTGTATGGGTGTGTGTGTGAGTGTGTGTGTGAAAGTTGGTGTGTGGCTTCCACTCCCTCCTCTCAGATGCAGATACGGGTACGACGATATTTAGACAGTGTTCCTGGTGGTCTGCTTATGCATATATATTTATTTTCTTTCGTTGGTATTAACGTATTTAATTCCAGGAGCAGATACTGACACAAGCATATTCCCATGTCATAATGGTACCACTGGTTTCTTTGTGTGTATACTGTTTGTGTGTGTCCCTGGATCTTATCTTTCAGATACAGCAGCTGGTGTGATGATACGGTGTAAAGCAGCAAGATGCAGAAGCTGTCCTCTTATTACTCTTTCTTTTTTGTTCTACTGTTTATGTATTATTTCTCTTTCCCTGTCTCTCTCTCTGACCTCCCTCCTTATTTTATTTTTATTTTTATTATGCATTTATTTATTTTTCTACTTCCTCTGTCTCTCACCCCTTTCTCTCCTTTCTCACTTTCTCTCTCTATCTCTTTCCCACTAACCCCCCCTGTCAGCTCCGGCTTTGTGGCGCAATGACATACAACCGATTAATAAAGAGTATACCTCAAGTAACAAGAGGAGCTTAAATCCGAAGCTCCACTTGGCAAAATAAAAGTGTTGGCACAATAAAGCACCCAGACTAACATCCTGCTTGCTAAACTGCCGGACACGACAAGGGGGAAAAAAAAGAAAAGAAAAAAAAAAAAAAAAAAAAAAAGAATGTTATTGTGTTGTGGATCACAATGTGTTAATGTGAAAGTTGCACTTTATTCCTTTTTGTGTTTCGAACTGTTATTGGTTGTTCAAGATATGAGAGGAAGCTCCACCCCGTGTGTGGTGTGTGTAGGGGGAGGGAGGAGTGCCTCGTGGTTCAAGTACGGTTCTCTCTTAAGTCGGGGTGTGTACGGCGTGGGTTGTGGCCGACAACAGCTCAAATAAACACCCCTTTTGCATTACAACGCCTCGTCCTTGTCTGAGAACGCTACAGTATTTAGGGTGTATTTTAACCACCTTTTGTCTCTCCCACGACATTATTCCTCTCTCCTACAGCGTCCATTATAATTACATGCACATTATGCAAATTAGGCGATGGCGTCATTTAGCGACTTTTGGGACAACCAATAGCGACATTCCTTGCTGAGGAGTTGGCAACAGTGTTCACCCGTCTCTGCCCGGCGCCGATACTCTTGCCATGCAGACATGGCTCTGACGTGCGGGATACTAGACGCGAGTTTGTGGAAGCCACCGTCTTTTTCTATAGCTTTTTTCCAATTAGTGTAGCCATGTTTGGTGAATATGTCCTCGCGGTCCGAATTGGAAACACTAAATTTGCGGCAGGCAAAGCAAAAGCTGGCATCACGGACAACAGAATATTCAAGCCACGGTCGAGACTGATACCAGCTTGCACTAAAACATCCGAGTGTCTTTCCGAACGCGCGCTTGGGATAATGAATTAAAATGAGCTGGGATGGGCTATCCATATTTAAATCAGGCAGACCGGACTGTATATTTTGTTGAAGGCAGAGGTTTGAAGTAGCCGACACGAGCGCAGAGCTGGAGGATTGTGTAGGAGTTTCAGTTCCCGACGTGGGTGCGCTATGCTCCGTGTTGGTAGCAGCGGTGCTGGGCTCAACCGTGGAGCCAGCAGCTTGCGGAGGGACAGAGGTTGAAGGTACGGACTTTTTAATAAGCCACCTATGCATAGCTTTTGCTATTACCAACCAGAAGATAAAAGAAGAATGGAGCGTATACGCTGTTTTAATTAAAGATTGCGGTCAACAATTTCAAAACGTGATGCAAAATGCATAGCGAAGTGAACCGTGAGCAGCACGTGCATGTCTAGTGGAGGAGGCACTGACGGATACGCCCCTAATTCAAACGGGCCAATTGGAAAGCAACGCAGTTTTGAAAATCAAATGTTTTCATTGGACAGAGTATTTCGCAGGGTGGACACGGCTTGTCTCTGGGGGGGCAGTGCCCACCCCAGCCCCCCCGTGGTCACGCCTCCGGTTATGGTGTGCGTGTAGTCTTTGTAACATAGTCAAAGACTATCTTACTCTCTTTGGTACTAGCCAAGTTCTGGATATTTGTTTACGTGCTCCATGTTGAATCAGTACTGTAGGCTATTTTTTTACAGTACCTATATTTGTATATCAGTTATGGTTCGCGTCCTTAATCAACGACGTCCAGCATGATAGAAAACAAACGTTAGCTTACTTACTAATTGCAATCGATGGTTTAATAATACATACAGTATATGTTAGAATAGCTAAGTACCACTAAAAAGCTATGAATGTGAAGCAATGGGACTCCCAGTCAAATTACTTTCAATAATGGGAGTCCTTGTTGTTTTAATCACAATTTTCCAGCCTTTTTTTTACTTTATGTAGCCATATCAGTGAGGATGCTTATATTTTTATTACTAAGAAACTAGTTCAATTAGAACCTTTCACAAAAAAATGGAAATGAGCTGGTTTTCTACATTTAGAATGTGTTATGTAAGAGCATTACATTAGAAAGTATATCAGTCTGACATGGTAATTTAAAATATTATTTAGAGGTATTATGGAGGGTTGTGTGTGGTTCAGTGGGCTAAGACTATGTATTTCTGATAGGAAAGTTGGTGGTTCAAGCCAAGAACAAATAAATCTAAAGAATAAAATAAAGTGTGGAAAAAAAACAATAAGTAAAATAAAAATTGAATTAAAAAATTGGAATACAATACATGAGATAAAATGTAAAGGAATGAAAAGGTCAAAAGATATAAAAGTATAAGCTAATTAACACCTCATATTATAGATATAACAACAGGATAGTAAGGTAGAAAGAAAAAAACATACATAGTAAAAGAACACAAGCAAATACTACAGTGATATAAGAGAACAAGGAAATAAAATGAATTATAATAGCACAGTCTAAAAATATATGTTTTCAATAACATTTTAAAGTATTAAGTGACTTGGCTTCTCTGATGTTCTCTGGCAGTGTGTTCCATACCTTTTGAGCATAATAGCTAAAAGTTCCCTCACTCCTGCATTTATGGTTCACCCTTTTAATACTCAGATATCTAGAACTGGTAGATTGCAGCTTTCCAATGAGTGTGTTAAAGGTAAGGCCAATTATTGCTTTATATGTAAGTAAAAGTATTTTAAAATCTATTCTAAAAAATACAAGTAGCCAGTGGAGGTCATACAGGATTGGGGTGATATGATTAGTTTTTTTATAGTTGTTAATATTCTGGCAGCAGCATGCTGAATTGTAACTCATAAGTAGCTGTTTTCAGAAAACCAGTAAAATGGGAATTACAATAGTAAAGGTCACTAGTAATAAAAGCATGTATCAATTTTCAGCATCATTAAGTGATAAAAAGATCTGATCTTTGCTATGTTATCTGGCTCACTTTATTTCACTGGCTTCTCTGGATGATTCCCTGCCTTTGGTTTCCTTAGCCTTTAGGATGTCAGGATGCTTATCTTGTTTGTTTATTTGCCAACAGCCAGTAAAGACAGAAAATTAAGCTGACCATTTGCTAGGAAGAAAAAGAAACGACAACAACAAAACAAATCATCTCTTTACCTGTAGACCTCCAGCAGTCTTAGTCACGCTCCCTCAGCGTCAGCTCCCCTGCCACTCTCCTGCTTCTCCCTCAATTTATCAAAATACTTTCGTATATCCATCTGGTATATAAACTGAACTTCAGTGTCCCTGTTTTTGTTGTTGTACAAATATATCCATTAATGGTAACAGCAAAAACAGGGACACTTACCATTAAGTTTTTGATCAGAATAACCAATTATAACAGCAGCATTATGCGGGCAAGTTAGTCTAAATTAGTTTTAAAATAGCCAACAAGGTCACTTTCTTTTCACTTAAGGAAACATAAGTAAAGTTAAGCAATTAACAGTTATTGACACCTACTCACAATCTCTGACAATTTAATTATCTGGCCGCTTCTTTCTGTTGAATTGCGGATAAACGTTGCTACTCGCTAACAAGCTTCTGCCTGGGTCCTAATGCCCGCCCTCTACCCATAGCAGCTTAAACAGCCAGTACATAATTTTAATTAAATAATGATAGCTAGACTTACAGTATTATTTTTAATTTCAATTCGTTGTCTTGCTTTTATTTGTTAAGTGCGTACCTGCGCTCAGTGATATCTTGTATGAAATGTATGGATATATAATTTTAAAATAGTATGATAATTACTATATTTTTTGGGGGGGCTTGGGATCATTTTGAGGGAGCTGAAGCCCACCCTAAATAGGCCTAACGACGCCCATGATGGAAGCTTTCTTAAGTATTGGTCCAGCTTCAGTACACTTAAATGAATCTGTAAAAGTGCCTGTTCTATTACCGATATGTAATACCCAATCGGTAAATAAAGAAAATGTTTGCTCGAACATCACAGTAGCGATAGGGCCAGTGAAGATGATGATTTTAAACGTAATGCAACTTTGTTTAAAAAATCTATATGAATAGCTTCAAAAGCATTTATTTGGAAATCAACCTCATTTACAGAAATATATGCACCTATGGGTGGTATTGTGGTAACATGAATATCAGTAATTTTAGTTTAAAAAAATGTATTTTTCACATTTAGCAGCAGAAGTTACTTGCAAAATGTATAAAAGGCTTTGACATGCTTTTTACATACAAATGAGAGGAGGCCATACGTCCCATCAAGCTTGTTTCAGGAGAACTCAACTAATAGCTCAGAGTTATTAAAATCTTTTCTGACTCTGATTTAAAGGAACCCAGGGTTTTATTTGTTTGTGTTTTTGTTGTTATTCTCTAATATGCCTTTAGTTTTATTTATCTGTAGATCCTATATACAATTATAATGGCAATCCATGCAATGGTGACTGCAATGCCGATGGCCAGGCCAATGCTGTTGAGAATCCATGCGGTACGTGAGCTCCTCTCCGCCAGTTCCCGCTGACCCTGATTATTGGCATCACGTGTCTGGAGAGTCAAACAAAAAACAAGTCTAAAATACTAGACAGCAATAATCAGAAACAGGAAATTTTCTGAAAACTCTTTTCCACACATGTTGCTCAATTCCATTTTTTCATAAAGACAGAAATGTGACTGTTGCGCTTATTCTTTGAAATGTTCAACACATTGACATTCAGTCGTCGCATCGAAGGCCAAAAAACAATACAGTGAGGTTCATTCTGCTCTTTTTATACTCAAGTTGAGGGAGTCTGCCAAACCGGTTTGAAAAACTATATTTACTTTTTTCAGCATACAATAAATACAATATTTATACATTATACAGCTAATCCAGGTTATGCTCTACCTGGATTCAGACCATTTTGTAATATTTTAATACCAGTGAAAAGAAGTGAATGTAGAGGCACAATCATAACTTTTAATAATGGGACTTCTTATTGTGTTCTAAGAAAATTTTTTGAAAATCACTGCAAAACCTTTTTATTTTATGTAGCCATATCTGTCACGCCCAGCTCCGTCCGATCCTCGTGTGTGCCACGCCCACCTCGTTACCTCATGTTAATCCCTGATTGTACTCACCTGCTGCCTGTTCCTTTTGCCTAGTCTTGTGTATTTAGTCCGTGTCTCAATCGTTATCCCCCAGATTTGTCATTGTATTGTCGTAAAGTTCGTGGATGTCTGCCCTTGTGTTGACAATAAACCCGTTTACCTGTCAGTCCGGCTCAACTCGCCTGCTTCCCCGCTCGCCTGCCTGCACGGACGTGATATAATGACAAATCTCTCCGAAGATGCATCGCAGCAGGTGGAGGACCTCTGGCTCGCCCTGCTGCAAGAGACTGCGTACTGGTGAGAGCTACTGGAGATCCGCGGGGATCCCGGTTTATGCTCCCTCGCCGAAAGGAGCTGGGATCTCCTACAGGAGATCACACCAACCAATGAAGCGCACGTAATGGCAGAAGTGCGCTCCCTCCTGCGACAGCTCATCGACCAGGTAAGGGAGAAACAACTCCAGCCTCCCACCTGGTCAGAAGCAACCCCGCCTCTACCTTTCCGGTCCAGGTCGGCGAAAGAAAAAGAAACGACGGGGAAGAAGGGAAGAGGCCGACCCGACGATCGTCGTGGGGCGGTGTCTTCTCTCACTGGCTTCACTCCTAGCGGGTGAGCGGGGGGAATCCCCGCTCTCAGACGACGTCCCAGCTGCGATGCTCCCGCGAGCACACAAAGCCCCCGGCGCCATCACCGAGGAGCCGCCTCTGGCGGCGTATACTTACGTGCCGGCACGCCTGGCTGACAGGGGAGCCAGGGCGGCTTGAGACGCAATCCCTCGGGTCCCGCGGACCCTTAAAGGGACCAAGCTGCGTAGAGAAGCGCCGGACCTGGACGCACTAGCGGAAGCGCCCGACCTTCCGCCAGCTGCTGCGGTTTCACTTGAGGCGCCTGCTCCGCCTGAGGCCGTTCTGCCCGCAGCCCTGCCTGCTACCGCTGCACTGCCCGTGGACACCGCCACGTCCGCGGCGCCCCCTGCTGGCCACGTGTCGGTGGCGCCCCCTGCTGGCCACCTGTCGATGGCGCCCGCTGTGGCGCCCCCTGCTGGCCGCACACCCGAGGTGCCCGCCGAGGCACCCCCTGCTGGCCGCACACCCGAGGTGCCCGCGGCCCTGCCTGATGCCGCCGCCCTGCTCTTCACTCCAGCCCTGTTTGTCAGTGACTCCAGCGCCCTTATCCCAGTGAGGCCGACACTCCCCATCGACCAGGTAAGGGAGAAACAACTCCAGCCTCCCACCTGGTCAGAAGCAACCCCGCCTCTACCTTCCGGTCCAGGTCGGTGAAAGAAAAAGAAACGACGGGGAAGAAGGGAAGAGGCCGACCCGACGATCGTCGGGCGAGGGGAGCTGTGTAGGTCCTGGGTCGGCTGCTTTGGCAGCCCACAACTGGACGGTGCGGCTCCCTTCCCCTCTATTTTAACTCCACTTTAGACACTTAAGGCTTGGTGGGGGGCGGTGGGTGTGTTTTCCCCATATGCTCCCCCATATTTTAACGACACCTTAGTTCACACACATGTACATCATCAATGATCAAGGTGGATGGGGGGCGGACGCGGTGGGGGGTCTTGGGTGTGGCGGGGGTGGCGGGCGCTGGCGGGTGGGCTCGGGGAGGGGGTCTCTTGCATTAGTGGGGGGTTGCCGGTCTCCGGTGGGGTGCCCGCTTGCCTGCGATCTGGGGGGAACATCCTCTGAGGCCGTCCACTGGGCAAGTCCAGGGCATCTGCTGCCGGGCCTCAAAGACGAGCAGGAGTGACAGAGAGTGTGTGTCTGAGTGTGTGTATGTGCGTATGCATGGTTCTGTGTGTCTGCATGTTTGTCCTGGAACAGGGGAGCACGTGGATGATGGGGCGGGGGCGGTAGTGAGGGGATTTGGGGGAGGGAGGGTGCGGGGACTGGGGAGGGATGGTTGGGGGGGTCTGGACTTGGGGGAGAGGGGGTCGGGGGTGCCTGGAGGCTCTCAGGGCGTCCCCCTGGTGAGGGTTCTTGGGGGGGGTGCGGGTCTGCCCGGGGCTGGCGGGGCCCCCGCGGTGTGCGGGTGGCCCAGGCTTCGGCCTCTATCCATGCCTGCGTGGCCAGCCCCCGTGGGGGAACTGGTGCGCTGCCGCCTGTGGCTGTGGGGCTCCTGGCTCGTGCCCGCCGGTGTGGGGCGGCTGGGTCCATGATCGCTCGGGGCTTTCCTGGCCGTCTAGGGGGCCCTGGGGCGGCATTGTTGTGGCCTCGCACACCCATTGGGAATCATTCCATGTTAACCTGCACACTCATACATACACTCACAGCACACAAACATACACACATGCGCACACACACACACACGTATATATGCACACACACATGTACATATGCACACGCACACACATACACATTCACACCCACCGACATACACATAGAACGTGCACACACATAGACACGCACGCACGCGCACACATACACAAGATAGCCCAGGGCTTTCTTGCCCTATTTTATCCCTCTCTCCTCTTCTTGTCTGTGTGTGTGTTTGGCTTCCATCCTTTCTTCTCAGATGCAGATGCTGGTGCGGCAGTATCCAGACTGTGTTCCTGTTGGTCTGCTTATGTATTTTTCTCTTTGGTATTAATGTATTTAATTCCAGAAGCAGATACTGGCACAAGCTTATTCGCTGTCATAATGGTACCATTGGTTTCTTTGTATGTATACTTTTTGTGTATGCACCTGGATCTTATTTTTCAGATACAGCAGCTGGTGTGATGATACAATGTCCAGTACTAAGATGCAGAAGCTGTCCTTTTGTTACTCTTTCCATTTTGCTCTAGTTTTTCTTAAGTTGTCATGTATTATTTTTCTTTCCCTGTTTTTCTCTCTCTATCTGACCTCCCCCCCTTTTTTTCTTTCTTCTGTCTCTGTTCTCTTTCTCTCTTTTTCCCTCTCCTCTTTCTCTCCCTCCTCTCTTCCTCTCTTCATCTCTTCTATTTCAGTTAACTTTCCCTGTCGGCTCTGACTTAATGGTGCAATAATCTAAAATGGTGAATAAAGAGTATATCTCAAGTAACAAGAGGAGCTTAATCCGAAGCTCCACTTGGCAAAATAAAAGTGTTGGCACAATAAAGCACCCAGACTAACATCCTGCTTGCTAAACTGCCGGACACGACAGCGGTTAAAAAAAAAAAAAAAGGAGAGAGCATCCATATTGTCATGCAGTCACTCAGGGTGGCACTACAACTCAAAGTCATACTCTGGCAGCACCTCCAGCCAGTAAGCCAATTTCGTATTTTCAGTTTCTGAAATTTGCCTGTAATATTAGCCTAGCCCAGGGAAACTGTGCAGCTCTGAAAGAGTATTTTTTGGATAGGCAGCCAACCCTTCCCCGCTGATGACATCCCCTAGGAAGTCTGACAGATTCCCAGAAAGACCTTCTGAAGGTTCCACAGAGCTCCATCAAAATTAGCAGCATGTACCGGCAGATCGTCAAGGTAGATGTTTGATTTCCAGAGGTCTCATTGAGTTAGCCATCAAACTCCCATTAATTAGCCCTCAAATTACTAAAATAATCGGACTGTGGTGTCTCTAACTTCACCATAGTACAGTATATGGCTGTGTGTGTATGTGTGTGTGTTTATTTACATCAACTTCCCATCAATCCAAAGGGGACAGTGTCCACTCTGCTATCTCCATAAACTACACACAAGGATAGGATTCACATGTTTGTAATTATATTTTTGTGCAGCCACTCTCCATTCATTTCTATGGGGTAAACTCTAATCCCAACATGATGATCTTAATCTCTAACCATAAGTAACCAAATTTTTAATTTTTTTGACTGCATTCACAGATCTTTGTGGGGACCTGAAAAATGGTACAATACATGCTATTTAAAAAATTTATTACAGTGACTATGCGCAGCTGGCATTGTGCCAAGGTGTCACAGGGTTTTCTGGGTATGGCCAGTGCTACAGTATAATAAGATGTACATTTCCTACATATATAATCCTTATAAGCGTATATGAATTATTCACATGTGTTTTGGACTGAAACGTTTACTTCTCAATGTATAATAAAAGTAAACAGTTTCATTTTGTTACGTTGGGATTTCTGAAAACTGCAATGCGCCATTTGGCCATGTAGAGGCGCGTGACTTAATACAGTACTCCAGATCACGTATTGAAAATACAATTAAGATCACTTAAGGCATCGGCAGAAAGCACGTAAAATTAAGCTGTTTCCATGCGACATGTTCATATTTTGTTGATTCTCCGCCCAAAATGCATATCTAGTCTAAGTACACTTAACCCACAGACTTAAGCAAATGGGAAAAAGCTTGAAAAAAGCGTGCAGCTATGCACTAGTGATGGGAATTTCGGATCATTTTACCGACTCGGACCTTTGATTCTCGTTCAGCAAAATGAATGAATCTTTTTTCAAGTCATTTCGTTCACACTACAAACAAGACAAAACTATAATGCTATAAGAAACAGAAAATATTAATTCATTGTTTACCTGGGCCTTTAGTCTATGACAAGTTTTCGGGTTTGAGTCGTTCGTTCATCACGTGACAGCCCAATTAGCTAACCAAGGCAGTCTGAGCCGGAAAAAGAATTGATTAGTTCATCTCTCCAGTCTTCGGGTTTGAGTCGTTCGTTCATCATGTCACAGCTCCATAAGTTTAACCTATGCAGTCTGAGCTGGAAACAGAATTGATTAGTTCATCTCTCGAGTCTTCGGGTTTGAGTCGTTCGTTCATCACGTTACAGCCCCATAAGCTTAACCTATGCAGTCTGAGCTGGAAAGAGAATTGATTAGTTCCTCGAGTCTTTCAAGTCGTTCATTCTTATGTTATGTGACGTGACAGCACTGGATATAGAAATTAGTTACTAATTCACAACCTTCCTTACAAACGGGTGCATAGTTTATTATTATTATTATTAATTAGTTTAAGTTATCATCACCTTAATATTTTAAACTAACCTTAATCATTCAAATTCAAAATGTTATTTGCTTTTACTTTGTCATTATGTCCTTTTTGACCAATCTTTTAATACAAATATTAGATCAATATGTTAAGTCTGCATAGGAAAAACAATTATTATACCAGGAAACTCAAAATTTGAGTAAAAATGAACACTGCTATAGAATAGTGCACGATTATTAACTATAAGTACTTTGTAATTGTAGGCTTGGATAATTTTATTATATATTTTATTATATAGCCTAGTGTTTGTTTACTGATAGACAAAGACAATGAAAGGACAAATTAATCAAATTAATCAATAATTTATTTGTAACAGGATTATTTATTTATAAAATAACACACCACAGATCCTCAAGAAACAGTAACAAAATCATAGTGACAGAAATTGACAGACCTTTTTTATTTATAAGAAAATGCGTTTTAGATATGTTTGATAATTTTATGAGAATTTCTAAATATGATCCAACACAACAAATGGAATTTTACGTTAGTATTTGACTGAGGTACTGAGCCGGTAAATGGTCACGTGACAAAAGAACGAACGACTCGATAGATTCGAAAGATGAACTAATCAATTCTGTTTCCGGCTCAGACTGCATAGAACATTGTTATGATCAATGGTAATTGCGGGTTGTCGCCATTAGATGTCACTGTGTTACCTGTAATATATAGAGAGACAAGCCGAAGAAGAGTTGTTGTTAGCCATGAGGTTTTAGAAGAGCTGTGTTAATAAAAACGAGCATTTGCTTCATCATCAGCCATGTGTTTATTCAAACACAAACACAACATGGTACCAGGAGTAAACCGACTGCGTTGAGTGCGCTCTGACGACACCGAGATGGATTTGAAGGCGCCGGGAAACCTGAAGTTGTCGGGTAATGTGGATGAAAACTGGCGTGCTTTTAAGCAGCAGTTCAACTTGTATGTTACGGCCATGGGGCTGGAAATGAAGCCAGACACGAGAAAGGTTGCGCTTTTGCTAACGTTAGCAGGACCACAGGCCATAGAGGTGTACAACACATTTGTGTTTGATGAGGCTGACGGGGTTAAGCTGGATGTTGTGATCGCTAAGTTTGATGCACATTGCACTCCGAAGAAAAATGAAACGTGTGAAAGATACATGTTTAGGTGCCGGGTGCAGCTACATAATGAACCTTTTGACAGTTTTCTGACTGCCCTGCGTTTGAAATCGCAGTCCTGCAATTTTGGGACTCTGACAGACTCGATGGTCAGGGACCAGATCGTCTACGGAGTTATGGACAAAAGGCTGAGGGAGAGGCTTCTCCGCGAGTCGGATTTGACGATGGATCTAGCTGTTAAAATATGCCAAGCGAGTGCATTATCCCGGAAGCAGCTGAAGACGTTCGGCGAGATGGCAGGGGAAAGCGGCACATCGTCCGTGAGTGACGGAGCGGCGATCGGCGCAGTGTCGTCTCGGAACGAGAGACGTCGCCCACAGACCCGGACTGCACAGCGGACCGAGGAGGCCATGTTCATCTGCAAGCGGTGCGGCTCGCAACTGTTGGAGCACGGCGTCTCCACCGGGTCCGTGGATGAGAAGAGATTCACAGCTGACACGGGGAGAAGTTGCAAATCACTGGTTTATTGTCTTGACTGATTATAATCAGGGAGCGGCCGTCTGACATACATTCAGCATGTACAGGAGGAGGCTCTGCCATATGTATCAGTTGTATCCCTTGTAAAGCCCTTCGGGCATCCCCCCCTTTCTCGGTACCTTCCGTGTACGTAACAACCACATGTGTGGTTCCAGCCGGGTCGTACTGTTCTTGGCCTTCTGGAAGGCTAAAAGATAAGTAGGGGCCGCTGATGTTCTCTGTCGCCCCCCCTATCTGTTCCGATAGGTAGCCTTGGCTTGCCGGCGCGCCAGTCAGTTCTTGTTTTGACTAATTACAGCCTTATAGAATCATTCCCTTTATTTTATTAATTATTCCCTCACAACACAAACCGAGGCAGTGTCCTGCGTTTGGTAAGGTATGCTCCAGTTGTCACGGAAAAAATCACTTTGCCAAACAGTGCTTCACCAGGAGGAAAGAAGGAAAGAAAGACAAGCACGTGAATGTAGTGGAAGATGCAGATCTATGTGACACTTTCTTTGTTAGCCTTGTGAATGGTGAGGATGAAAAGGAAAAAGTCAACAACGTTTCTAATGGAGACAAGTGGATTACTCCTCTTCTGGTTAATGGGACTATAGTTAATATGAGATTGGACACTGGTGCTAAAGCTAATTTAATCAGCATGACTGACATCAAAGAAATGCAGGCTACACCACGTATTTATAGAAAGAAGACAGGGCTGAAAGATTATAATGGACAACCCATAGAGTGTTTTGGTACCTGTAAATTGAATGTGACGGTCAAGGGGAAAGTACACCATGTAAACTTTTCTGTTGTGAATAGAAAATGTGAATCACTGCTGGGGGATGAAAGCTGTGAGGAGTTAGGCTTAGTTAAAAGAGTGTACTGCATAGAAACAGACCCAAAGTTTGCCATTAATGATATAAAATAAAGCTGAAGGAGGATGCTGGTTGTGCATGCGCCGCGTAGAGTTCCAGCTCCGCTGCGTGAAGCCCTCAAACAAGAACTTGACAGAATGACCAGCCTAGGAGTGATCAAGAAAGTGCAGGAGCCGACAGACTGGGTCAACTCCATGGTGGTCACAAGGAAAAAGAGTGGTGATTTGAGACTGTGCATGGACCCAAAAGACCTAAACGAGAACATCAAACGTGAGTACTACCAAATACCCACACGTGAGGAAATCATTAGTGAGATGGCAGGAGCAAACTACTTCACTACATTGGATGCCTCACAAGGTTTCTGGCAGTTACAACTGGATGAGAGCAGCACTAAGTACTGTACATTCAACACACCCTTTGGGAGGTACTGTTTTCTTAGGTTACCATTTGGAATAAAATCAGCGCCAGAAATATTTCATAGGGCTATGGAACAGATCCTGGAAGGCCTAGAGGGAGTCAGAGTTTACATCGATGATATTATCATTTGGGGCTCAACTCTCCAGGAACACGACCAGAGACTGTTCAGAGTGATGGAAAAGATTCAAAAATATGGATTAAAACTTAACAAAGCCAAGTGTGAGTTTGCAGTGCAGGAGGTTCTCTTTCTGGGAGACAAACTTACAGCAAAAGGAATAAAACCTGATGAAGACAAGATTAGAGCCATACTGAGCATGCCAAAACCAACAGATAAGACAGGCGTGTTGCGCATACTGGGAATGGTGAATTTCATAGGCAAATTTATTCCCAATCTTACTGCTAAAATATCGTGTATTCGTGAGCTGTTACACAACGACAATGAGTTCAGGTGGGAACTAAGGCACGAGAAAGAGTGGCAAGGACTAAAGCAGGCCCTCACTACAGCGCCAATATTAGCCTATTATGACCACAACAAAAAGCTCAAGGTGTCAACTGATGCGTCCAAAGATGGGATTGGAGCGGTGCTTCTCCAAGCAGAGGGAGATCATTGGCAACCAGTGGCCTACGCATCAAGATCCATGACGAAGGCGGAATGCAAGTACGCACAGATAGAAAAGGAATGTTTGGGCGTAGCGTATGGTTTGGAGAAATTTCACAGCTATGTGTACGGTTTGCCGTCTTTCACTGTGGAAACTGATCACCGCCCGCTCGTTTCCATCATCAAGAAGAACTTAAACGAGATGTCGCCACGGATTCAGCGTTTAATGATGAAAATGCAGAGATACGACTTCGAGCTCATCTATACGCCTGGAAAACACTTGCTTATAGCGGATGCCTTGTCTAGAGCACCTGCTAGGGGCTGTGTGAGTACGACTGATGAGGATATAGACAGCCACATAAGGATGGTGTGTAATGCTCTGCCGGTGTCTGACGTCAAGTCAAAGCAAATAGCTGAAGCTACGTCGCAAGATGCAGAGTTACAGCTTGTCATACAGAACATGGAAGAAGGATGGCCTACAGGGTCGTGCCCTCACTACTATCATGTTCGTGGAGATCTGAGTTACGTGGATGGACTGTTACTGAAGAAAGGAAGAATAGTCATTCCAGAGGTTCTGAGACCAGATCTCTGTGGCAGAATTCATGAAGGACACCTCGGAATTGAGAAATGTAAAAGGAGAGCGAGGGAAACAGTGTACTGGCCTGGATTAAACGGAGACATTGAGACATTTGTGAGTGGATGTGAAACGTGTCAAAAACACAGGAGTAAACAAACCAAAGAGCCAATGGTAATACCAGAGATGTCTACAACTCCATGGCACAAGGTAGCGATAGATTTGTTTCATCTGAAAGGGAAAGACTATTTAGTAGTCATAGATTACTTCTCCAACTTTCCGGAAATGGCTCTGCTTAACAACACATCATCAACCTGTGTGATCACTCACACTAAATCTATATTCGCCAGGCATGGTATTCCTAACATTGTAGTTAGTGACAACGGACCGTGTTTCAGTAGCAGAGAATGGCAAAGGTTTGCACAGGAGTACGAGTTTTGCCATGTGACATCAAGTCCACATTACGCACAGTCAAATGTGCAAGCGGAAAAAGGTGTTCACATTTTGAAGCAACTGCTTAAGAAAGCAGCAGACAGCCGCTCAGATCCATACTTAGCCTTGCTGAGTTACCGTGCGTCCCCATTACAGTGTGGTTTGTCACCAGCGAAATTACTCATGAACAGAGAGTTGCGAACAACGCTGCCTAGTTACTCAAAAGCTACTACACACAAGAAACAGACAAAACTGAGGGGGACACTGAACAAACAGAAGGTGACCCAGAAAACCTTTTATGACCATTCAGCCAAACCACTATCTTCCCTGAGTCACAGCGACCCAGTCAGGATTGAGGATGCGGATGGCTGGAATACAAAAGGAATTGTGTTACAGGAGGTGACTCCAAGGTCGTTTACTGTGAAGACAGAGGATGGGCAGATTCTCAGGTGCAATCGTCGTAGTCTCCTGAAGATTCCACACACATCCAGTGGACCCCATAACGCCCTTTTACAGGAACCTGCAATTATACCTGATGAGAACTGCAATGCCAACCTACCTCCGGACAAACCAGAACTGAGAAGGTCTGGACGGGAAATAAAGAAACCGGAGAGACTGAACTTGTAGAGGGTTTAGTTTTAAGAAAATTGCTCTTGTAATAATTGCTGATTTTCAGGAGTAGGAAGACTCAAGTTTGCATTGTTTGTTTATTATGAGTCCAAGCATTTTACAAGGGTAGATAACGCATTGTTACATTGTGATGGTATTACGGTGAAATGGTTATCTCAAAGAAAAAAAAGGATGTTATGATCAATGGTAATTGCGGGTTGTCGCCATTAGATGTCACTGGGTTACCTGTAATATATAGAGAGACAAGCCGAAGAAGAGTTGTTGTTAGCCATGAGGTTTTAGAAGAGCTGTGTTAATAAAAACGAGCATTTGCTTCATCATCAGCCATGTGTTTATTCAAACACAACAAACATTTTAAAACAAATTTGAGGAAGCACTTCTTTACACAGCGTAAGAGTAGTAAGAGTATGGAATAGTCTTCCTGCTAGTGTAGCGGAAGCTAAAACCCTGGGTTCCTTTAAATCAGAGCTACATAAGATTTTAACAACTCTGAGCTATTAGCTAAGTTCTCCCCAAACGAGTTTGATGGGCCGAATGGCCCCCTCTCGTTTGTAAATTTATGTTCTTATGAATGTATCCTTACTTTACTGGATGCAGACAACGCATTATATGGCAGGAGTGTCAAACTCAACCGCACAAGGGGCCAAAACTCAAAGCACACTTTAGGTCGCGGGCCAAACAGGATAAACATTTACTGAACATACTAAAACTATTTTTTTTTAATAAATATGAATCGAAACAGACAGGATACAATATTATTCCAAAATAAACTTAAAGTTAAAATATTTTGCTTTCCATAAAAATACAATACAAATTCAAAATATGAATACGCTGCAAAAAAAAAAACTGAAAATATACAGAAAAATTGTGCTTTTAAGTGAAAGTTAAAATAATAAATCAAAATATTCCATTTTCTTTGCTCTTATGCCATTCTGTCAGAGCTGGATGCTTGGCATCTTTTCTTGGCAACAAGATCGTTCATGTTTGGGGTAAAGTTCTGTGTTGTGGAGATTCTCTATCAGCCACGTTAGCTCCACAAATAAGAAACACGGGTTTACCGGCAATGTCGGTAAACATATGTGACAGGTTCATCCATGCAGCGCCATTCTATCGCTTCCGCACGCACCATCAGACACTGGGACAACCAGGTATAGATCACAAGCTCCCTTTTATTTGCTGCAATAAATGTACACGGTACAGTGAAGTCGTGGAGGTTTCAAACGGCCTCAGGACAAACCCCTTTAGATAAATTATGGACAGAAGGCAGTTAGCATGCGAATCAAACCTAAAGCAATCGATATACACTTAAATCGAGGAGTCATCTCAAGGTAATGAATTTAATTCACTAAACACATTGCCTGAGAAACCATAGCTTCTGTGCACTTCTAAGCTAGTAAAACAAAGTTTACCTCGGACCCCTTACAAACATGACCTACCTGTTCAATATCCATACTTGATTTGGGCAAGTTCGCGCGATTTCCCCACCAGCAACGCCGTACCATGCTACCACTAGAGGGCGCCTTTGCACCATTTAAAATAATTTAATCAAGTGCTTTTCTACTCCGTCACTTTTCTCTTGGCTATTGTTAGGGGCTAGCTTTAACTTGAAATTAGGGTTGTATACATCAACAGACGCTTGATTGATCTGACGTAATTGACGCGGGAATGATCGCAGGTAGCCTATCGTTCGGTAAGGCAGCAGTTGCGCTGCATTATGGGATTTGTAGTTTGAAGGGAAAAAAAAAATCCCGTTAAAAAAAGATATATAAAATGATCTTGCGAGCAGGATATAATTGTACGCTGGGCCGGATGTGGCCCGCGGGCTATGAGTTTGACACGTGCATTACGGCATACTATAACCACAGTCTTCATGCTTTTGGCAACAAAAAAGCAAGTATTTATAAACTTTTATAATGTTTTATGTAGAATTGTTAAAATGATTGAGCAGTTGTGATGATGGAACTTAGGAAGTATCAACACTATAATGCCTTATGACTGTCAATAGATCAAAGATGCTGTAATGCTTCATTAATTCTTATGCCGACCATTATTGTGCATTATAGATACTTTGCGATGTATTATAAAGGTGTCTAAAATGCATCATAAATGACAGCTTCCTAGAAAATTTTACCAAATTTTTTTTTTTTAAATGTGATAAACTAATTTAGAAGTAACACATCACACAAAACTCTACCAGTAGCTATTTAATCAGACATTCTAATATAGGATACATTTTTTACAGTGTAGTTGGATGTATTTCTGAAGAAAATGAGCAGATGAATAGATAATATTTCTCAGGACCCCATAAGGTTATGCCTACCTGGACTGTTTATTTAATTATAACATTTCTCAGATAATAGTTCTCAAAAGAAATTACTGTAACAATAGTGAAGCACTAATAACCAAAGTATGCTCATAATGTCATGGATAACCCAATATATTCCCAATACTGATATAGCTTTCCCGCAACCCTGGATAGTGCTAAAGAGTTAGAAGATGAATTGTTGTTACAGGTTTGTTAAATTTGTTCCTATTTTCCCACCATAATGGATTTATACAAAAAGTGGTCCCAAATACACAATGCAAAATACTCAACAATAACAATAATATTCCTTTCATACTCACACTGATTGAGTAGATAAGACCTGCAATTCCCAGAGGCAAGCAGCAGCACAGTATGGTGAAGATGGAATATCCCAGGTAGTCTGGTACAGGTGGGTTAAGTGGCACCTGGGTCACATACACCGTCGACAGGGCTGTGACAACAGTCTGGGCTCCTTGTGGATTCTGAACTCCATACTGTGGCAGTGAACCATAAACCCCTTGGTTAGGATAATATCCAGTATTGGGGTTCAGGGTGCTTTCAGTGTAAAAAGGTGGAGGATAAGCCGTTTCTGGCGGGATATTGTATGTCTTGCTCCCATCCATGTTGATGCTGTTTAGATGTTCCTCAGTTCTGTCTAGGAAAGGCTCTTCTTTTGCCCTTTCACAGCTCCCTTTTATGTCACTCATTGAAATGTCTTTTCATTGGTTGATGCTGTCATAATGGGTGAGTCAAATGTTTGTCTTCACTTTAGTTTTCTTCCCGACATCAGCTATGCCCCACCCTTTTCGAGTCCATTTTTGTGAAACAAGGGAGTGCTGACGTCGGTAAGTAAACTAAACAAAAGATCTTTTAATTAATGAAGCTTCACAAACTGAGAGAAGATTTAGAGGTGATTTTTGAAATGCCAGGCACACACTCACATACACACTCACAGACTTTCTTTCCTCCTTCTCTCTCTCTCTTTCACACACACAAAGAGCCATATACTGTACTCTGGGGAAGTTGGGAAAACCACAGGCAGATTATTTTAGTAATTGGAAAGTTAATTTGAACTTACTCCTAGACTGAGTCCAGTGGGTTTTTTTTTTAGATGTCCTCATGATAGCTATAATAAACACAGTGTATTGAAATTTATCCTCATTCCATTCTCTACATTTTTGAAAATATCTCATGCAGAATTCAAACTTGTGATTGTGTGCCTGATGGCAGGCCTGAGGCACATTCCAGGAAGCACTGTGTCACGCTTGACGGTGCACGGAATGCAGACAAAAGCACCAGGAATCGGAGAACACAGGGTTTAATCACAAGGAAGGCAGGCAAAAACAGACTGACAATACAATGACCGAACTGGGGAAACAAACGGAAACGCGGACTAAATACATTGGGCTAATGACAACGATTAGAAACAGTTGGTAAACACGGGGAATCTACACAGGGTTAATGAGGGGGCGTGGCACACAGGAGGAGCGGCCGATCGGGGCAGGACACACTGGGCATGAGGAAGACATCTTGAATGTCTTGAAAGCTCCTCCTTGGATTGCCACCTTATCGTGGTGGAGGGGTTTGCGTGCCTCAGTGAACCTGGGGGCTATGTTGTCGGGGGCAATAGCCCATGGTAGGGTCTCCCAAGGCAAAAAGATCCCAGGGGAGGGGCCAGACAAAGAGCAATCCAAAAGGACCCTATGAAAAAGTATACAAACAAAGTCCCGTTTCCCTCGCCCAGACTAGGGTCACCGGGGCCCCACCCTGGAGCCAGGCCGGGCTGGGGTGGGGCTATTGGTGGCCCCACAGCTCGGTGCATTAACAACAGAGTTTACCCCGGTGAACGAGAGGGCTGTTTCCCTGCGCCTTCGGGTCGGGGATAGGTCTCTGACTGTCATCTGCGCTTATGCGCCGAATGTCAGTTCAGAGTACCCGGCCTTCTTGGATTCCCTTAGCGGTATGCTATTTGGCGTGCCGCGGGGGGATTCCATCGTTTTGCTGGGGGACTTCAATGCTCACGTGGGCAATGACAGTGTGACCTGGAAGGGGGTGATTGGGAGGAACGGCCTCCCTGATCTGAATCCGAGTGGTGTTCTGCTATTGGACTTCTGTGCAATGCATGGTTTGTCCATAACGAACACCATGTTCAAGCATAAGGGTGTCCATAAGTGGACATGGTACGAACATGCCCGGGGCTACAGGTCGATGATCGATTTCATCATCGTATCATCTGATCTGCGGCCTTCCGTCTTGGACACTCGGGTAAAGAGAGGGGCCGAGCTGTCAACTGATCACCACCTGGTGATGAGTTGGCTCAGGTGGCGGGGGAGGAAGCCGGTCAGACCTGGTAGGCCCAAGCGCATAGTGAGGGTCTGCTGGGAACGTCTGGCAGAGACTCCTGTGCGCCGGAGCTTTAACTCGTGGCTCCGGCAGAATTCCAACTGCATGCCGGGGGAGGTTGGGGACATTGAGTCTGAATGGACATTGTTCCGGACCTCCTTTGTGGAAGCGGCCGTACGGAGCTGTGGCTGCAGGGTGGTCAGTGCCAGTCGTGGCGGTAACCCCCGTACCCGATGGTGGACACCAGAGGTGAGGGGGGCCGTGAAGCTGAAGAAGGAGACTTACCGGGAATTTTTAGCCCAGGGGTCTCCGGAGGCAGCTGGCAGGTACCAGCGGGCCAAGCAGAACGCAGCTCGGGCAGTCGCAGAAGCAAAAACCCGGGCGTTCGGTGAGGCCATGGAAAGTGACTTTCGGTCGGCCTCAAAAAGGTTCTGGCAAACCATCCGGAGTATTAGGAGGGGGAAGCAGCTCCTGGTTCCTACTATTTATAGTGGGGAGGGGTGCTGTTGACCTCACCTGGGGACATCACCCGGAGGTGACCTCCTCAACCCTGCCTCAGATACATCTACGCACACTGCCTTTGAGACATCTGAGGGCACAGAGCCCGAGGCTGCTGGGGGGGGCTTGCACATCACTGGGGCTGAGGTGGCCAGGGTGGTTAACTCTTCCATTGTCGCCGCCTAGTGGTTCGGACGCATACGTCCAAATTTTCAATAACAAAAAAAAATGACGTTCAATAAAAGAAACAAATGTATCAAATCAACCAAAAACGGCTTGTTACACTACAAAAAACCTTTCAGATAATATCTGTAGAAAGTTGCGCAATTTTTGTGCCATGGTTTTTTTGTAACAAGTAAAAATAAAATGACCATGGTAGCCATCTTTAAACGGGTCGAGTGTCAGGAAGTAAAATATAAGTGTTAATAAAATGAAAACTAAGCACTTCAAACTATTTCTTTCACGGCCAATAATTCATAAACCGTCACAGTATTAAGACAAAACACGCATTTTTCCATAAATATGACTGTAATGCTCTGAAATAGCTTGCTCACTCATTGCGGAAAAATGTCAG
This sequence comes from Paramormyrops kingsleyae, assembly GCF_048594095.1. Classification (NCBI taxonomy): domain Eukaryota; kingdom Metazoa; phylum Chordata; class Actinopteri; order Osteoglossiformes; family Mormyridae; genus Paramormyrops; species Paramormyrops kingsleyae. The sequence continues at coordinate 156,532 of NW_027326012.1, forward strand.
TCGGCATTCTGTACATTCGTGCAATGTTTATTATCTTCGGAGTTTTAGAAGAAAACCAATGAATAAAATGACAAAGTTACCCTCGTTTGAAAGCTTGATCTCTTATGTACATAAATCAATCACTGTAATCCTTCATTGTCAAGTATTTTTTCAGATATATGCTCTGCTTCCCTGCTAGCACATTATTTTTTACGCACTGAACCTTTGCCCATGGTTATGTTTCACCATAATAAACTTTTTACATGAACATCAAATTACAGTGTCATTTGCTTCATCCAATAGAGGTGTGTCTAAGGTTTGCAAAATGGTATGGGATGTGCTGATTGGGCATTGTTTTTCGCGCTGGGGACATGAATGCGCAACTTATTATCTGCAGGTGCAGTATTTGTGGGAGTGTCTCGATTACGCATTGCGCACGTAGTCTCCGTGAGTTTACCCAGTTATTTTCGGACAACAACTTTTTTGACTGAAGAAAAATGGCTCGGATGACTTTCACTGTTGAGAAAGCACAGAAGATGATTTTGAAGAGTGGTTCGGGGGAAGAAAGTGTCGCTTTTATCCATTGATTCGATGGAGGAGGACGCTTTTTTGCGCGGAGAGGATGCAACGCTCGACATAAGTACATTTATTTACAGTTTACTCTTTTATTCTATAGATTTTTATAATTCCGTGATTCAGTAAATTACAATTAACATTTGCTTTGGTAACACTTGTATTGTGGTACATTGGGAAAAGTTCCGCATCGCCTTTGTCAAGCTTTGAAGTGTGCAAAGTAATGCAGCGCTTTTGGCTTTCACTTGGGCAAAGTTACGCGGGGCTTTGTTTGGGCAAAGTTATGCGGGGCACTTGTCGGCCTTGTTTGAGCAAAGTTATGTACAGTACTTGTCGGCTTTGTTTGGGCAACATTATGTACGGTACTTGTCGGCTTTGTTTGGGCAAAGTTATGCGGGGCACTTGTCAGCTTTGTTTGGGCAAAGTTATGCGGGGCACTTGTCGGGCTTTGTTTGGGCAAAGTTATGCGGGGCACTTGTCGGGCTTTGTTTGGGCACAGTTATGCGGGGCACTTGTCGGGCTTTGTTTGGGCACAGTTATGCAGGGTTAGGGTTAGAAACAAAATGTTTCTTATGACCCATAAGTGGTAATGCATTTAGAAAGAAAGACGCTATCCCAAAACACTGCTAGTTACACTGCGGCCATTTTGGATAGGTTTTGGATAGGTTTGGCACAAGTCGTGTGAATAAAATATAGATTTTCCTACAAATGTGTGGTGATTTTGTGTGACAAAATGTTACTTATGACCCATAAGTGGTAATGCATTTAGAAAGAAAGACGCTACCCCAAAAAACACTGCTAGTTACACTGTGGCCAGTTTGGATAGGTTTTGGATAGGTTTTGGATAAGTTTGGCACAAGTCGTGTGAATAAAATATAGATTTTCCTACAAATGTGTGGTGATGATGTGTGACAAATTGTTACTTATGACCTATAAGTGGTAATGCATTTAGAAAGAAAGTTGCTACCCCAAAAAACACTGCTAGTTACACTATTGCCATTTTGGATAAGTTTCAGATTAGTTTAGGTTAGGTTTTGGATAGGAAAGGCTCCCAGTTGCACCATTTGCTCTTTCCTCCGTAAAACCTGTTGGGCTGCATCAAATGATATGAAATTGGGCACACATGTAGAAAACAAGTTTGGGAACCAGATTTTTAAAATTGGACCTATTCCATCATGTAGTTTTTGAAATATTTACAAAAATCCAAGACACAAAGACAGGTTTTTGTATTTTTCCAGCTGTTTTTGTTATATTCGCATGTCCATAAATTATACACAGGTTATTCATTTCGTTATTGAACTTCCTACAATCAATTGTAAAGGGGTCAACTTTGATTTTAGGTATCAGGCATGTGTCTGTGACTTTTATATCTGAAGTTATAAGGTAATTATTCCAAAGAGGGAAGAAATGCCCCCCCATGCAAGGGGCCCCTGGTGCCCTCCATAGAGTTAAAGAGCTCCGTGGTGGCCGGGCCCCAGGGGTGGACGAGATCCGCCCAGAGTAGCTGAAGGCTCTGGATGTTGTGGGGCTTTCGTGGCTGACACGCCTTCTCAACAGTGCGTGGAGGTCAGGGACAGTGCCGCTGGATTGGCAGACCGGGGTGGTGGTCCCCTTATTTAAGAAAGGGGACCGGAGGGTGTGTTCCAACTACAGGGGGATCACACTTCTCAGCCTCCCTGGGAAAGTCTATTCCGGGGTACTGGAAAGGAGGGTGAGATCGATAGTCGAATCTCGGATTCAGGAGGAACAATGCGGTTTTCGTCCCGGCCGTGGAACACTGGACCAGCTTTATACCCTTGCAAGGGTACTGGAAGGGGCCTGGGAGTTTGCCTATCCAGTCTACATGTGTTTTGTTCATTTGGAAAAGGCTTACGACCGGGTTCCCCGAGGTGCTCTGTGGGGGGTGCTTCGGGAGTTTCGGGTCCAGGGTCCGCTGTTGAGGGCGATTCGGTCCCTGTATGAACGGAGCAGAAGCTTGGTCCGCATTGCCGGTAATAAGTCGGACATGTTCCCAGTTCGGGTTGGGCTCCGCCAGGGCTGCGCTTTGTCATCGGTCCTGTTTATAATATTTATGGACAGGATTTCTAGGCGCAGCCAGGGTGTTGAGGGTGTCCAGTTTGGTGACCTCAGGATTGCCTCGCTGCTTTTTGCAGACGATGTCGTCCTGTTGGCTTCATCTGCTGGGGATCTCCAGCATGCACTGGGGCGGTTCGCAGCTGAGTGCGAAGTGGCGGGGATGAGGATTAGCACCTCCAAGTCCGAGACCATGGTTCTCAACGGGTGGTTTGCCCTCTTCGGGTCAGGGAAGACGTACTGTCTCAAGTGGAGGAGTTTAAGTATCTCGGGGTCTTGTTCACGAGTGAGGGTAGGCGAGATCGGGAGCTGGATAGACGAATCGGAGCGGCGTCTACAGTTTTGCAGGCGCTTAACCGGTCCGTCGTGGCTAAGAAAGAACTGAGCCAAAAAGCAAAGCTCTCGATCTATTGGTCCATCTTCGTCCCGACCCTCACCTATGGTCATGAGGCACAAATCTGGCACAAATGACCGAAAGAATGAGATCACGAATACAGGTGGCTGAAATGAGGTTTCTCTGCAGGGTGTCTGGGCTCTCCCTTAGGGATAGGGTGAGAAGTTCGGATATCCGGGAGGGCCTCAGAGTAGAACCGCTGCTTCTTCACGTCGAAAGGAGCCAGTTGAGGTGGTTTGGACATCTGGTGCGGATGCCTCCTGGGCGGCTACTCGGAGAGGTTTTCCGTGCACGTCCTACAGGGAGGAGGCCCCGGGGCAGACCCAGGACTCGCTGGAGGGATTATATCTCTCGGCTAGCCTGGGAACGCCTCGGTGTCCTCCCCGAGGAGCTGGTAGAGGTAGCTGGGGAGAGGGAGGTCTGGGTGCCTCTCCTGAAACTGCTACCCCCGCGACCCGAACCCCGGACAAGCAGCAGATGATGGATGGATGGATGGCACACAGGAGGAGCGGACGATCGGGGCAGGACACACTGGGCATGAGGAAGACATCTTGAATGGAATGCTAGGTATTTCAAAAGATATATTTAACATTTGGTGCCATGTTTGTTCCTTTTTGTAACATGACTGTGCAGCAGGAAGTACATTTTCAGCCGTTACATGCCATGCTAATTAAGTTGCCCTGGCTGTAATGCTGTGCTGTGATGTACTGGTGTTCTACTGAAGGTGTTCCCTGGCTCTTTGTTAGCCTCAAGGGACATCCAAACCCTGACCTGGTTACGTGATTAGGAGATGGATGGATGGATGGATGGATGAGAATACATCTAAAAGACATATATGTATGTTCTTGCTGTCACATAATGTGGTGCATTTGAAAAATGTGGATCCTAAGCTGAGTACTGCATTTGTTCTTTATTTGTGTGGATTGTGTTGCCTCCAAGGCATTTATTTTATTTTTAAGTAAACGTTCTTTAAGTAATTCATTAGTAGATGGTTCAATTAAAATCATCACAAAAAAGATTAAAGTGTAATGTGTTTTTTTTTTTTAAAAGTAAAACTTGTGTAAAAAAAAATAATTTTGACAGTAGGTTGCCTGATGACATCATGTTTGTTAGGTCACCTATGGCCTGCACTACGAATGGGGTTTAACCAAATCAGATTTAACCCGGAGTCAATTTGCGAACGCGGGATTGACAAAATCAGGTTGTCTCAATCGGTGCTAATCAGTACTGTGGCAGGATAGTCAGCTGCGGAATAGATGGAAGAGGCCCCGAAGGTTTCTCACAAAAGTGAAGGGTTTTATTTTTCTATTTTATTTTACTTTTCTTAAAAAAAAAACCCATGCAGGCAACAGGATAATAACAATAATCAAAATCTCAGAAACTGAGCAAAACAAACAGGCATAGGTCTGCCAGACTATGTCCTACTTAACCCTGTTCAAACTAGCCCTTGTACACCAGCAACCACACATTACCTACATTACCAAAAAGAAAAACCGTCTTGCCCCTGAGCCTTGGAGCCTAATACAGCCTAAGGCAAGCTGTAGCCCCGCCCATCCGAGGAACCATTACAAAAACTACTAAGAATCAAAAATCAATTAACTAAATAACAAATAAACAAATACAAAATAAACAATAACACAAAGCAAACTTTGATCACCCCAAATGCCCCATATGCACCTACAAATACATTTTAGGTAATAACAATTAAAACACCCCTTTCCAAATGGCTTCATCCACTAACCTCTCGCGAAACCCCTCTACGTGGTTCAGTCCTTCGGTTTCCCCACGTAAACCCGGCAG